>NC_069506.1:337938303-338238303 GCF_027579735.1 Bombina bombina
AAATTTTAAATGTTGCAATTTTTCTTTATCTGATTCTGAAGCTGTAATCAGCTATATTAGCTTAAATGTTCTCATTCTGTGTAATTCTCATTATTCTCTTTATACATCTAATTTTTGTGCACTGCATTTTTGGCAAAACTAAAAGTTTACTTGAAGGACGACTGATAGTAAACTATACGTAAGTAACGTTACTAAGCTGAAAGTGTCTCTACTTAAATGAATGTGACGCACAACTTTCTTCATTCCAGATTCAGATAGAGGCCTCTATTTATGAAGCTGTCAACCGCAAATACACTGGAATTCCGTAGCGTATTTGTGGCGAGCCTGATTCGCCGTAGTTATCAAACCCTACAGACCGGCAAAAGTAGAATATAGTGACGTAACATACGTTCCGTCGGTCTCAGTCCGACACAGATCGATTCTTACGTCACTACAGATGTTCGGAACGCAAGTTCGGCACAATCTGACTACTTTTGCTAGTTATCAAAAAACTAGCAGGTACGCTCGGCACTATTCCGGTCCCAGCGTACCTGGTTTTCAATCCACTGCCCTGGAGGCGGCGGATGCCATAGGAATCAATGGGAGTCTGACAGCAGTGAAAGCTTATGTTCGCTGCTGCCCGATATCCCATTCATTCCTATGGGAAATGTTTACACCTAACACCCTAACATGTACCCAAGTCTAAAAACCCCTAAACTGCCCCCCCTACACTGCCCCCACCTACATTATACTTATTAACCCCTAATCTGCCGTCCCTATACTGCCGCCACCTAAATAAAATGTTTAACCCCTAAACCACCTCTCCCGGACCCCACCGCAACTAAATAAAATGTTTAACCCCTAAACTGTCGCTCCTGGACCCCGCCGTCACCTACATTAAATTTATTAACCCCTAAACTCCCGCCCCAACGCTGCCGCCACATACATTAAATTTATTAACCCCTAAACCTAAGTTTAACCCTAACCCTAACATCCACTCATTTAAATATAATTTAAATTAATGTAAATAAATATTCCTAGCATTAAATAAATTATACCTATTTAAGAATAAATACTTACCTATAAAATAAACCCTAAGCTAGCTACAATATAACTAATAGTTACATTTTAGCTATTTTAAGATTTATTTTTATTTTGCAGGCAAGTTTGTATTTATTTTAACTAGGTACAATAGTTATTAAATAGTTATTAACTATTTAATAACTTCCTAGCTAAAATAAATACAAATATACCTGTAAAATAAAACCTAACTTAAGTTACAATTACATCTAACACTACACTATCATTAAATTAATTACCTAAACTAAAGGGACAGTCTAGTATAAATTAAGCTTTCATTATTCAGATAGGACTTTTAATTTTAATCAACTTTCCAATTTACTTTTATCATCAAATTTGCTTTTTTCTCTTGGTATTCTTAGTTTAAACTAAACATAGGTAGGCTCATATGCTAATTTCTAAGCCTTTGAGGGCTGCCTCTTATCACATGCTTTTTAAATCTCTTTTCAACACAAAGAGACAGAAAGTACACGTAGGCCATATAGATAACACTGTGTTCAGGCACAGAAAGTTATTTAAGATTTAGCACAATAAAATGCTAAATTTAAGACAATAGATAATAAACAGTCACAGTCATGTGATCAGGGGGCTGGAAGAATGTTCCTAGATACAAGGTAATCACAGAGGTAAAAAGTATATTAATATAACTGTGTTGGTTATGCAAAACTGGGGATTGGGTAATAAAGGGATTATCTATCTTTTAAAACAATAACAATTCTATGGTAGACTGTCCCTTAAATACAATTAAATACAATTAAATAAAATTAAATAAACTTATCTAAAGTAAAAAAACAAACAAACACTAAATTACAGAAAATAATAAAATAATTACAAGAATTTTAAACTAATTACACCTAATCTAATCCCCCTAATAAAATAAAAAATCCCCCCAAAATAATAAAAATCCCTACCCTATACTAAATTACAAATATCCCTTAAAAGGGCTTTTTGCGGGGCATTGCCCCGAAGTAGTCAGCTCTTTTACCTGTAAAAAAAAATACAATACCACCCAATCCCCCCTTAATAAAACCTAACCCAACTGGGCAGAAGTGGTCCTCCAGACAGTCCGAAGTCTTCATCCTATCCGGGCAGTAGAGGTCCTCCAGACTGCCAGAAGTCTTCATCCAGGCGGCATCTTCTATCTTCATCCATCCGGAGCAGAGCAGGTCCATCTTCAAGCCAGCTGACGCGAGCATCCTTCCAGGCCGACGACTACCCGACAAATGAATATTCCTTCAAATGACGTCATTCAAGATGGCGTCCCTTGAATTACGATTGGCTGATAGAATTCTATCAGCCAATCAGAATTAAGGTAGGAAAAATCCTATTTGCTGATCTGATCAGTCAATAGGATTGAGCTTGCATTATATTGGCTGATTGGAACAGCCAATAGAATGCAAGCTCTATCCTATTGGCTGATTGAATAAGCAAATAGCATTTTTCCTACCTTAATTCCTGATAGAATTCTATCAGCCAATCGGAATTAAAGGGACGCCATCTTGGATGACGTCATTTAATGGAATATCCATTCGTCGGGTAGGGATTTTTATTATTTTGGGGGGCATTTTTATTTTATTAGGGGATTAGAGTAGGTGTAATTAGTTTAAAAATTCTTGTAATTATTTTATTATTTTCTGTAATTTAGTGGTTTTTTTGTACTTTAGTTAATTTTATTTAATTTTATTTAATTGTAATTAATTTATTTTATTTTATGGAATTAATTTAATTATAGTGTAGTGTTAGGTGTAATTGCAACTTAGGTTAGGTTTTATTTTACAGGTAAATTTGTATTTATTTTAGCTAGGAAGTTATTAAATAGTTAATAACTATTTAATAACTATTGTACCTAGTTAAAATAAATACAAACTTGCCTGTAAAATAAAAATAAACCCTAAGCTAGCTACAATGTAACTATTAGTTATATTGTAGCTATCTTAGGGTTTATTTTATAGGTAAGTATTTAGTTTTAAATAGGTATAATTTATTTCATGATAGGAATATTTATTTAGATTAATTTAAATTATATTTAAGTTAGGGGGTGTTAGGGTTAGGGTTAGACTTAGGTTTAGGGGTTAATAAATTTAATATAGTGACAGCGACGTTGGGGGCGGGAGATTAGGGGTTAATAAGTATAATGTAGGTGGCGGAGGTGTAGGGGGGCAGATTAGGGGTTAATATGTATAATGTAGGTGGTGGTTGGCTCAGGGAGTGGCGGTTTAGGGGTTAAACACTTTATTAGATTTGCGGTGGTCTCCGGGAGCCGCGGTTTAGGGGTTAATAACTTTATTTAGGAGCGGTGGGCTCCGGGAGCGGCGGTATAGGGGGTAAAACAGTATAGTATAGTGTGGATGCGTAGTGACAGGGTACCAAGAAAGCTGCGAATAAGCCGAAGAGCAGCAAGATCGATGACTGTTAGTTAATAACAGTCCGCTGCTCATTACTCCGTACTTGGTGCGTGGCTTTTTGACAGTTTTCTTGATAATTTTGGATAACGTATTCAGGTCCGCGGCAGCGATGTTAGGCGGTTAGGCGAGCGTATTGGTGCCGGCAAATGCAGGAAAGTAGACGGCTTGATAAGTGGAGGCCAGAGCATGCACTTTTATTCTACTTATTTATCTAATTTGCTTCTTTTTCCTGCTATCCTTTGGTAAAAAGCAAACCTACAGTTAGGCTGAGGCTCTGAAGCAGGAAGGAAGCTAGCGGATGATCGGTGACTGCAGATTTATTCCTCTTGTCATTGGCTTAACAATGAGTTCAGTTAGCTCCTTGCAAGTAGGGATGGGTGAATGCTTTGCAACATTCGAAGAGTGAGACAATCTTTAACACATTCATTTGTTAGTTTCAAATTTCAAATGTTTGTAAAACAGTCTTTAATCTAGCAGTATTTCTAATGCTTTCTTTAGAGGGATAATAAAGTCCAAATTAAACTTTCATTATTCAGATAGGGCATGTCATTGTAAACAACTTTTCAATTTACTTTTATCATCACATTTGCTTTGTTCTCTTGGTATTCTTAGTTGAATAAGATAAGAGGCTGTCTCTTATCTGAATGCATTTCACAGGTTTTTACAGCTAGAGGGCATGTATTCATGTGTGCAATATAGCTAAAATTGTACTCATACTTGTGGCATTGTTTAAGAGTCAGCAATATTTGGCTAAAATGCAAGCCTGTCAAAACATCTGAGATAAGGGGGCAGTCTGCAGAGGTTTAGATACAAAGTAATCACAGAAGTAAAAAGTATAATAATATAACTGAGATAAGAAGCAGTCTGCAGAGGTTTAGATACAAAGTAATCACAGAAGTAAAAAGTGTATTAATATAACTGAGATAAGGAGCAGTCTGCAGAGGTTTAGATACAAAGTAATCACAGAAGTAAAAAGTGTATTAATATAACTGAGATAAGGAGCAGTCTGCAGAGGTTTAGATACAAAGTAATCACAGAAGTAAAAAGTGTATTAATATAACTGAGATAAGGAGCAGTCTGCAGAGGATTAGATACAAGGTAATCACAGAAGTAAAAGGTATATTAATATAACTGAGATAAGGAGCAGTCTGCAGAGGCTTATATAAAAGGTAATCACAGAGGTAAAAAGTATATTAATATATCTGAGATAAGGGAGCAGTCTGCAGATGTTTAGATACAAGGTAATCACAGAGGTAAAAACTATATAAATATAACTGAGATAAGGGGCAGTCTGCAGAGGCTTAGATACAAGGTAATCACAGAGGTAAAACATATATTAATATAACTGAGATAAGGGGCAGACTGCAGAGGCTTAGATAAAAGGTAATCACAGAGGTAAAAAGTATATTAATATAACTGAGATAAGGGGCAGTCTGCAGAGGCTTAGATACAGGGTAATCACAGAGGTAAAAGTTTATTAATATAACTGAGATAAGGAGCAGTCTGCAGAGGCTTAGATACAGGGTAATCACAGAGGTAAAAAGTATATTAATATAACTGAGATAAGGGGCAGTCTGCAGAGGCTTAGATACAAGGTAATCACAGAGGTAAAAAGTACATCAACAAAACAGTGTTGGTTATGCAAAACTGGGGAATGGTAAATAAAGGGATTATCTATCTTTTTAAACAATAACATTTATTTTATTTTTTTAATATTCTTTTATTGAGGTTTAATCAATAACATATGAAATGATTAAGGTCAATACACTAAAGTATCATATCTCCTGGAATTTACAAAAAAATAACAGTAGGTAGATCAGTATAAGATACATTCCGCTAGATTTAGAGTTTTGTCGGTAAAAGGCCGCGTAGCTGACGCTGCTTTTTTCCCAACGCACCCTTCCAACAACGCTGGTATTTAGAGTTGTCTGAGGGGCTGCGTTAGGCTAAAAAAAGGGTGCGTTGAGCCTAACTTAGCTCCACTTCAACCCTCAATACCATTGTTGCTTATGGTAGCGGTGAGCTGGGAAAACGTGCTTGTGCACGATATCCCCATAGGAAACAATGGGGCTGAGCTGGCTGAAAAAAACCTAACACCTGCAAAAAAGCAGCGTTCAGCTCCAGTCCTAACGCAGCCCCATTGTTTCCTATGGGGAAACACTTTCTAAGTCTGCACATAACACCCTAACATGTACCCCGAGTCTAAACACCCCTAACCTTACACTTATTAACCCCTAATCTGCCGCCCTTCCCTAACGCTGACCCCTGCATATTCTTATTAACCCCTAATCTGCCGCTCCGGACACTGCCGCAACCTACATTATCCCTATGAACCCCTAATCTGCTGCCCCTAACATCGCCAACCCCTATATTATATTTATTACCCCCTAATCTTCCCCCCAACGTCGCCGCCACCTACCTACACTTATTAACCCCTAAACCGCCGCACTCCCGCCTCGCAAACACTAGAATAAATAGTATTAACCCCTAATTTGCCCTCCCTAGCATCGCCGCCACCTACCTACAATTATTAACCCCTAATCTTCCGCCCCCACCATCGCCGCTACTATAATAAATTTATTAACCCCTAAACCAAACTCTAATCCTAACCCTAACACCCGCCTAACATAAATATAATTTAAATTAAACAAAATAATATTCCTAACATTAACTAAATTAATCCTTTTTAAAACTAAATACTTACCTATCAAATAAACCCTAATATAGCTACAATATAAATAATAATTAGATTGTAGCTATTTTAGGATTTATATTTATTTTACAGGCAACTTTGTATTTATTTTAACTAGTTACAATAGCTATTAAATAGTTAATAACTATTTAATAGCTACTTAGTTAAAATAAGTACAAAATTACCTGTAAAATAAATCCTAACCTAAGTTACAATTAAACCTAACACTACACTATCAATAAATTAACTAAATAAATTACCTACAATTAGCTAAATTAAAATACAATAAAATAAACTATTCTATAATACAAAACCCCCCCACTAAATTACAAAAAATAAAAAAGAATTGCAAGAAGTTTAAACTAATTGCACCTAATCTAAGCCCCCTAATAAAATAAAAAATCCCCCAAAATAAAAAATGCCCTACCCTATTCTAAACTACCAAAGTAACCAACTCTTTTACCAGCCCTTAAAAGAGCTTTTTGCGGGGCATTGCCCCAAAGTAATCAGCTCTTTTGCATGAAAATAAAAATACAATACCCCCCCAACATTACAACCCACCACCCACATACCCCTACTCTAACCCACCCAACCCCCCCTTAAAAAATAATAATTAATCACTAACCCCCTGAAGATCTCCCTACCTTGAGTCGTCTTCACCTAGCCGAACCGAATTCTTCATCCATGCGGAGCAAGAAGATGTCCTCCATTCGGTAGAAGTCTTGATCCAAGCGGCAAAGAAGAGGTCCTCCATCCAGGCGAAGTCTTGATCCAAGCGGCAAAGAAGAGGTCTTCCCTCCGGGCGATGTCTTCTTCCAAGCAGCATCTTCTATCTTCTTTCTTCTGGATCCATGTTCATCCCGCCGATGCAGAACATCCTCCTTCCCCGACGGACTAACGACGAATGAAGGTTCCTTTAAGGGACGTCATCCAAGATGGCGTCCCTTCAATTCCGATTGGCTGATAGAATTCTATAAGCCAATCGGAATTAAGGTAGAAAAAATTTGATTGGCTGATGCAATCAGCCAATCAGATTGAAGTTCAATCCGACTAGCTGATCCAATCAGCCAATCGTATTGAACTCACATTCTATTGGCTGATCGGAACAGCAGTTATGAAGCAGGAGCCAGAAACAGCAGTTATGAAGCAGCGGTCACAAAGACTGCTGCTCCATAACTTGTCCGCCTGCTCTGAGCAGGCGGACAGACATCGCCGGAAATCAACCCGATCGAGTACGATTGGGTTGATTGACACCCCCTGCTGGCAGCCGATTGGCCGCGAGTCTGCAGGGGGCGGCGTTGCACCAGCAGCTCTTGTGAGCTGCTGGTGCAATGCTGAATACGGCAAGCGTATTACTTGCCGTATTCAGCGATGTCTGTTGGACCTGGTAATAGCCAGGTCCGACAGACATTAATAAATAGAGGCCATAGTGTAAGACAATATCTAACATAAGAATAATAGAGTTATATAACCATTGAAGACCTAAAGGGGTCTATTTATGAAGCAGTGGATGCTGCTTCTGACCCACTCCGCTTCAGTTCCGACTGAAGCAGAAATTAAGATGCCGCGGTCCTAAGACCATTGCTCCCTAACTCGTCTGCTACCTCTGAGGTGGTGGACACCAATCAGTCCGATGGAATACGATTGAGTTGATTGACACCCCCTGCTAGGGGGCGGTATTGCACCAGCAGTTCACAAGAACTACTGGTGCAATGATAAATGCCGACAGCGTATGCTGTCGGTATTTATCGATGTGCAGCGTACATGATACGCTATAGCAAGTCATGTCTGTCCGTACCTACATAAATAGACCCCTTAGCCTTAAGACCTCTTTTTTTTTTACTTCAAAGGATCTTGCACCTCCTCTAATAAGCTAGAGCCTCTTGGACTCTTAATACTGATAAGAATGGTAATAGCCAGAGGATATTTGAAAATATTGGGCCGCTCTTAGGGGTCAATTTATTATTGGCCGAATTGGGACAATTCACCCTGTTTCTGCATGAGCCTTTAGGCCTGCCGGAAACAGGAGTTAAGAAGCAGCGGTCTATAGACAGCTGTTCCTTAACTCATACGCCACCTCTGAGGCTGTTTACAGCAATCCGCCTGATCCGATACGATCGGGCAGATTGACATCCTATGCTAGCGGCCGATAGGCCGCAAATCTGCAGGGGGCGGTATTGCACAAGCAGTTCACTAGAACTGCTTATGCAATGCTGAATACGAACAGCGTATGCTGTCCCCATTCAGCGATGTCTGGCGGACATGATATGCTACAGCGTATCATGTCCGCCAGATTTTAATAAATTCCCCCTTTGATCCTCAAATAACATTTACATATTACTCAGCTTAATTATAATAGAAACATACATTTTTAAAAAAAATCTTAGGTAAACTATTGGTATGAGTATAATATGTTATTGGAATAAAATGTATAGATAGAATACAAATAATGAAACTGTGGAAAATAGCTAAAAATTATAGTAGCCATTAACAACTTTTATCTGTCAGGTTCGAACAATCATATTAATAATAGATAAAAGCTAACTTAGGCCTAGATTTGGAGTTCGGCGGTAGCCGTCAAAACCAGCGTTAGAGGCTCCTAACGCTGGTTTTGGCCGCCCGCTGGTATTTGGAGTCAGTGATTAAAGGGTCTAACGCTCACTTTTCAGCCGCGACTTTTCCATACCGCAGATCCCCCTACGCCATTTGCGTATCCTATCTTTTCAATGGGATCTTCCTAACGCCGGTATTTAGAGTCGTTTCTGAAGTGAGCGTTAGAGCTCTAACGACAAAACTCCAGCCGCCTGAAAATAGCAGGAGTTAAGAGCTTTCTGGCTAACGCCGGTTCATAAAGCTCTTAACTACTGTACCCTAAAGTACACTAACACCCATAAACTACCTATGTACCCCTAAACCGAGCTCCCCCCACATCGCCGCCACTCGATTAAAATTTTTAACCCCTAATCTGCCGACCGCCACCTACGTTATACTTATGTACCCCTAATCTGCTGCCCCTAACCCCGCCGACCCCTGTATTACATTTATTAACCCCTAACCTGCCCCCCACAACGTCGCCGCCAGCTACTTAAAATAATTAACCCCTAATCTTCCGACCGCAAAGCGCCGCCACCTACGTTATCCCTATGTACCCCTAATCTGCTACCCCTAACACCGCCGACCCCTATATTATATTTATTAACCCCTAATCTGCCCCCCTCAACGTCGCCGACACCTGCCTACACTTATTAACCCCTAATCTGCCGAGCGGACCTGAGCGCTACTATAATAAAGTTATTAACCCCTAACCCGCCTCACTAACCCTATAATAAATAGTATTAACCCCCTAATCTGCCCTCCCTAACATCGCCGACACCTAACTTCAATTATTAACCCCTAATCTGACGACCGGAGCTCACCGCTATTCTAATAAATTGATTAACCCCTAAAGCTAAGTCTAACCCTAACACTAACACCCCCCTAACTTAAATATAATTTACATCTAACGAAATAAATTAACTCTTATTAAATAAATGATTCCTATTTAAAGCTAAATACTTACCTGTAAAATAAATCCTAATATAGCTACAATATAAATTATAATTATATTATAGCTATTTTAGGATTAATATTTATTTTACAGGCAACTTTGTATTTATTTTAACCAGGTACAATAGCTATTAAATAGTTAAGAACTATTTAATAGTTACCTAGTTAAAATAATAACAAATTTACCTGTAAAATAAATCCTAACCTAAGATATAATTAAACCTAACACTACCCTATCAATAAAATAATTAAATAAACTACCTACAATTACCTACAATTAACCTAACACTACACTATCAATAAATTAATTAAACACAATTCCTACAAATAAATACAATTAAATAAACTAGCTAAAGTACAAAAAATAAAAAAGAACTAAGTTACAAAAAATAAAAAAATATTTACAAACATAAGAAAAATATTACAACAATTTTAAACTAATTACACCTACTCTAAGCCCCCTAATAAAATAACAAAGACCCCCAAAATAAAAAATTCCCTACCCTATTCTAAATTAAAAAAGTTACAAGCTCTTTTACCTTACCAGCCCTGAACAGGGCCCTTTGCGGGGCATGCCCCAAGAATTTCAGCTCTTTTGCCTGTAAAAGAATAAATACAATACCCCCCCCCCCAACATTACAACCCACCACCCACATACCCCTAATCTAACCCAAACCCCCCTTAAATAAACCTAACACTAAGCCCCTGAAGATCTTCCTACCTTGTCTTCACCATCCAGGTATCACCGATCCGTCCTGGCTCCAACATCTTCATCCAACCCAAGCGGGGGTTGGCGATCCATCATCCGGTGCTGAAGAGGTCCAGAAGAGGCTCCAAAGTCTTCCTCCTATCCGGCAAGAAGAGGACATCCGGACCGGCAAATATCTTCTCCAAGTGGCATCTTCGATCTTCTTCCATCCGGTGCGGAGCGGGTCCATCTTGAAGCAGGCGACGCGGATCCATCCTCTTCTTCCGTTGTCTCCCGACTAATGACGGTTCCTTTAAGGGACATCATCCAAGATGGCGTCCCTCGAATTCCGATTGGCTGATAGGATTCTATCAGCCAATCGGAATTAAGGTAGGAATTTTCTGATTGGCTGATGGAATCAGCCAATCAGAATCAAGTTCAATCCGATTGGCTGATCCAATCAGCCAATTAGATTGAGCTCGCATTCTATTGGCTGATCGGAACAGCCAATAGAATGCGAGCTCAATCTGATTGGCTGATTGGATCAGCCAATCGGATTGAACTTGATTCTGATTGGCTGATTCCATCAGCCAATAAGAAAATTCCTACCTTAATTCCGATTGGCTGATAGAATCCTATCAGCCAATCGGAATTCGAGGGACGCCATCTTGGATGACGTCCCTTAAAGGAACCGTCATTAGTCGGGAGACAACGGAAGAAGAGGATGGATCCGCGTCGCCTGCTTCAAGATGGACCCGCTCCGCACCGGATGGAAGAAGATCGAAGATGCCGCTTGGAGAAGATGTTTGCCGGTCCGGATGTCCTCTTCTTGCCAGATAGGAGGAAGACTTTGGAGCCTCTTCTGGACCTCTTCAGCACCGGATGATGGATCGCCAACCCCCGCTTGGGTTGGATGAAGATGTTGGAGCCAGGACGGATCGGTGATACCTGGATGGTGAAGACAAGGTAGGAAGATCTTCAGGGGCTTAGTGTTAGGTTTATTTAAGGGGGGTTTGGGTTAGATTAGGGGTATTGTGTTTAATTAATTTATTGATAGTGTAGTGTTAGGTTAATTGTAGGTAATTGTAGGTAGTTTATTTAATTATTTTATTGATAGGGTAGTGTTAGGTTTAATTATATCTTAGGTTAGGATTTATTTTACAGGTAAATTTGTTATTATTTTAACTAGGTAACTATTAAATAGTTCTTAACTATTTAATAGCTATTGTACCTGGTTAAAATAATTACAAAGTTGCCTGTAAAATAAATATTAATCCTAAAATAGCTATAATATAATTATAATTTATATTGTAGCTATATTAGGATTTATTTTACAGGTAAGTATTTAGCTTTAAATAGAATAATTTATTTAATAAGAGTTAATTTATTTCGTTAGATGTAAATTATATTTAAGTTAGGGGGGTGTTAGTGTTAGGGTTAGACTTAGCGTTAGGGGTTAATACATTTATTAGAATAGTGGTGAGCTCCGGTCGGCAGATTAGGGGTTAATAATTGAAGGTAGGTGTCGGCGATGTTAGGGAGGGCAGATTAGGGGTTAATACTATTTATGATAGGGTTAGTGAGGCGGATTAGGGGTTAATAACTTTATTATAGTAGCGCTCAGGTCCGCTCGGCAGATTAGGGGTTAATAAGTGTAGGCAGGTGTCGGCGACGTTGAGGGGGGCAGATTAGGGGTTAATAAATATAATATAGGGGTCGGCGATGTTAGGGCAGCAGATTAGGGGTACATAGGGATAACGTAGGTTGCGGCGGTTTACGGAGCGGCAGATTAGGGGTTAAAAAAAATATGCAGGGGTCAGCGATAGCGGGGGCGGCAGATTAGGGGTTAATAAGTGTAAGGTTAGGGGTGTTTAGACTCGGGTTACATGTTAGAGTGTTAGGTGCAGACGTAGGAAGTGTTTCCCCATAGGAAACAATGGGGCTGCGTTAGGAGCTGAACGCTGCTTTTTTGCAGGTGTTAGGTTTTTTTTCAGCTCAAACAGTCCCATTGTTTCCTATGGGAGAATCGTGCACGAGCACGTTTTTGAGGCTGGCCGCGTCCGTAAGCAACTCTGGTATCGAGAGTTGCATTTGCGGTAAAAATGCTCTACGCTCCTTTTTTGGAGCCTAACGCAGCATTTGTTTGAACTCTCGATACCAGAGTTAAATTTATGGTGCGGCCAGAAAAAAGCCTGCGGAGCGTTAACAGCCCTTTTACCGCCAAACTCCAAATCTAGGCCTTAGTGAGCTTTGAGAGTCGCTATGAAAGACTATAGATTATATTTGGAGCATAATAAATAGGGAGCCTTACGTATGATAAGGGAAAGTGAGTAAGCCATGCTGAAGTTTCAGACTTTTATGTTAACTAGGTGGGGGTTAATTGTAAGTGTACATGAAATAATATAAAAAGTGTTTCCCCAAATGAAAGCTAGGGTTTTCTTTAAGGGAACCGGTTAGCATGAAGCTAGGCATATTAGGCCCCAATGTCTCGGCAGCTGACAAAAGGGCCACATGCAGTTAAAGAGGTAATATTAGGTAGCAAATATAAAAGGTAATTTCATTGATACTACCCCCTGGTATAGGTAAATAGACCCTAGGGTATATGTGTTATCATTAGAACTTACTATGCTGTGTATCTGTTGGAGTGAATTATGGATATACGGTATCATATCTTGTGTCAGGCAAGAGACCCTCATGTATGAAAACAACTTCAGAAGAGAATTAAAAACCTCATGATGGGATGTTAGGGTTCACTTACAGTTGAGACAGATAAATAAATCATGGATACTGGAAAATATGTGTATTCAGTAAGTATGCTATAGTGGAGTTATTTATTGACATAAATACTAATTATTCAGAAAGATCTAACCCACCCTTACTTTCCACTCATGAGAGAAGCTGTGACAGGAATATGAAGCGAAGCACAAGAGTCTCTCATATGTGTGGGGAGTTTGTTTTGTCTGAGAGCGTCCCACCCCAATCTACCTGATCAAATAGGCTAGAGATTGCTGTCCCCTGGAACAGGCTCCCTGAGAGGACATAATGCCAATAACCAGAACCACAAAACAAACGCAAAAACAATGATGAAGGCAGAACACCAAATAGGTTCCAATATCAAAGATTTATTAGAACATCTCCTTCAGACAAGAAAAACACAACAACATTTTGGGTGTTACCCCTTAATCATGTTGTACAAACATTATACAAAAAGCTCACCTTAACCTAAATCCCTCCCACACAAATTAGTACACCTGTGTTAGAAGGTAAACACAATACTATACAAAGTTATGTGGCTAAGCCCTCTAGTGGTCAATTCAAAAATAGAATTTATACATATAAACACATGGTTGCAAAATAGCAAACATATACAATTTTTCATAAAAGATTAATATTTTAATCTCATGTCATTAAGTATGTTCATAACTGCAACCTGCATATCAAAGGAATCCTAATAAAACCCATAATATAAAGTATACATATTCTTCACAAATAACTAGATACATCAAATGTATCTATTTACTTGTGAAGAATATGTATACTTTATATAATAATCCTCTCCTCTGAGATGTAATGCTGGAGGTCACCAACATCTATCTGGTAGGTAGGAGTTTTCACAGGAGTCTCTTGTTCAGAAGGTAAGTGATAGGCATTTAGGGGCTCAGTTAAAGATCGCGGCTTATGGATCAGGGAGCTGCAAGCCTCTCTCACAGAGTTCCACTCTTCTGGGAACACGTCTTGGAGCTCAGAGAAATGAGAATGAAGCCTTGCCTCTACTTCCTGCAGCAATAGTATGGCTGCAGCTTCCAATTTAGTATGGACAATCTGAATATGTGATGCTCCGTCTGTCTGGTTATATAGGCCAGAAGATTGTTCAGCAGAAGCGCTCTATTTGATGCAATGTTAGGTTTTGCTCCACAGTTTCTTTAATAGTAATGGCAGTTGTATCTCACTGTTTCCCGGGGAGGGTTTATATGTGGCAGTCAACCATCCATAGATCATAAGCCACGTCAGAGAAAATGGGTAAGTCAAAGTACGATGAAGAAGATTAGTCGTCTAAAATTGCGGCTCCTGCCTCACAAAGTAATCAGAAGATTCCTCAAGACCCCTTAGGGCAAACTCATATGTTGATGTAAGGTGTAGGAATCTGATTTAAACTAAGACAACTTTCCCGTTCAGGTATAATGGAGTTAGTCTCTGAGATGGTATGGTCACTCACTAGACAGTGGCACTGAAGAGCATAGGCTAAAGACGTGATCCCAAAGCTACTGTCTTGACTTTTCAGTGTTCAAGGGGGTATCATATGAATACCGGAGTAAAAATTAAACCTGAACATATAAATGAATCCCCATTATTAGGCTTTGGATGAAGAATCTCTGTAAGGACACGTCCTGCCTCTTCAGCTATCGGCTCTGCCCCTAAACCATACCATTTTTTTAATATTTTTTTTTATTATTTTTCTGATTTCAAATTACACAACAAACAGTACAATAGTGCTTTACTTGAAATAATCAGTACAGTGCCCATCTCGGGCTTTCATTTCTATACTTAACTAACAATAACAAACATATGCTCAATAAACATGTCAACCATTCTATTCTTCTGAATGACCTGTAATTCACTATTTATTCAGTCCCAGAGAGTAAAGGCAAGTGAATGGAACCTAGGGTTTCTTATTGCCTAGCAGTTAATAGATTAACATTTTTCTCATATCCCCGGGCAGGGAGACACCCCATCCCTCGAGCGGTCAGTGGTGACTTCAGTTTGTGTGAGTTCCCCTATTGGTTTTTGTGAGGTCTATGATGGGTGTAGCGATTCTTCCCATAAAAATCTAGCGTTATGAAAAAAGGTTGATTTATTGCGCTTAATGTAACCGTACTCCTCTAAATTCAGAAGCTCTGTCATCCTATCAAGCCACATAGTCTTTGTGGGGGTTTCCGGGGTTTTCCATGCCCGTGCTATTAAGGATCTTACACTATTCAGCCCTGTCTGTAGCAAAAAGGACTTCAGTTTACAAGGGATTTTGGGGAGATCATTAAGTAGTGCAGCTTTCAGTGATAAATGCAGTTCATTGCCTATAAGTAACTGGAAATGTGCTTCTACCTCCCTCCATAGTGGCCGTACTTTGGGGCAAAGCCACCACATGTGTACTAAGCTCCCTACCTCTCCGCACCCCCTCCAGCACATCCGTGATGAATCAGGATATATTGTGTTTAATCTCGTCGGTGTAAGATACCAGCGTGTCAGGATTTTATAGTTCATTTCTAGTATCTGTGGTGAAGTTGAGGATTTCTTAGTAGTCCCAAAAATTCTATGCCAGTCCATCTTGTCCAGTCCTAATGTCTCCTGCCCATTTGTTTGTGTATAGTGGTAATTGAGTTTTGTGGTGTGCAGTTAATAGTTTGCGTGATATAGAGAGAGAGTGTCGTACCAGATTACCGTTATCGCATAGACTTTCAAAGGGGGTGAGCGGCCTTAACAGGTCTTGTTTATACTGTGTGGTTTGTATGAAATGGTGCAGTTGGGCATATTTTAGCCACTTTGCGTAGGTCCCATCCGCTACCTCCGTGAGCCTATTCCTTTCCCTGAGTTTTCCTCCCTCAGTAAAGCGGCACAAGGGAACCGTGTATCCCCATTCCGCTAGTCTCTTAAATCCCCTATCTAGACCTCCAATCATTTCCACGTTAAGTACTATTGGAAATAAGGGTGATCTACTTGAGGTAATATGAGGATTGGACGCGATAAGTTTGTCCCAATTTTTAAAAAAATGTTTGTCTGAGTCTAAGTGTTGACATTGCTGAGGTCTCAGGTTACTCGGAACCCAGCACAAAGCTCGCACATGTGGAACCTTTAGGATGTGTGAGTCTAGGGAGACCCAGGCTTTACCGTTGTGTGCTCCATGCCAATCTAGTACCCTTTGTAGTGTAACTGCATTATAGTATTCCTCAATTTTTGTGAGCCCCAACCCCCCCAAATCCAACGATCTGTAGAGGGTATTCCTGTTAACTCTAGGCTTACATGTTCCCCAGATATAGGAGTTAATTTTGCTCTGCAGCCTTTGCAGATACCAGTTTGGAAGGTGCAGTGGGAGGGCTTGTAGTATGTATAATATTCTTGGTAAAGTGGTCATTTTTATGGATTGGATTCGTCCCAACCACGAAAGTGGTTTTGTCTCCCACTCTATCAGGTCTCTGTGTGTGTTACGCAACAGGGCCTCATAGTTTTTGTTGAAAAGGGTAGAGTAGGTGGGGGAAATATGAATGCCCAAATATTTGATGGAGTCAGTCTGTAATCGTAAGGGGCTTAGTGATGAAAGTCCACGAAATGCCGTCTCTGAAAGAGAAATGTTTAGAATTTCGGATTTAGTCTTATTAACTGAGAAATTAGAGAGCCTGACGAATTTATCTATCTCACCCATTACTGCCGGGATTGAGGATGCGGGGGACGACACTGAGAACAGAACGTCGTCTGCATACATGGCAATTTTATAATCGTTGGGCCCTATCTGAATGCCTTTAATGTCCCCATTCCAACGGACGTAGGAAGCCAATACCTCCATTGTCAGAATGAACAATATAGGAGACAGAGGGCAACCCTGATGCATACCATTTTGAATTGTAAAGGGGTCCGACAGCATGCCATTAGCTTTCACTCTAGCACTGGGGTGGGAACGTAGGGTGTCTTTAAGAAATCGCCAACTCGTTCTATCGAACGCTTTTTCAGCATCCGTTGTTATGTATACTGACTCAATTTGGTGACATTTGGCATATTCCATTAAATAGATAGCTTTAATTGTGTTGTCACGGGCTTCCCTCTGAGGTACAAAGCCTACTTGGTCAACATGTACTAATTCACTCAGGATAGTGTTGATGCAGTTGGAGAGAATTTTACTAAAAATCTTGATGTCTGAATTTAACAAAGATATGGGACGATAACTACCGGGCAACTCTTGTGGTTTTTCAGGTTTAAGTATAAGTGAAATGTGCGCCTGTAACATGTCTGTGGAGAATTTACCCGTGTCGTCTATACTCTGAAATAAGGCTAAGAGATGGGGTGTTAACAGGTTTCTAAAGGTCTTATAATATTGGTTTGTGAAGCCGTCTGGACCCGGGCTTTTGCCATTTGGAAGATGGGAGATTACTTTTTGAAGTTCCTGCATGGTAATTGGTCTTTCTAGATTAGATTTCTGGTTTTGGGATAATTGTGGTAACCCTGCCCCCTCTATATAGTCATGTATGTCCGTAAGCTGTGTCGCTGAGTCTGGGGTTTCTAGATTGTAAAGGTTTTTATAGAAACTACTGAATTGGTTTGCGATTCCTTTACTATCATAAATCAATGTGCCCTCAGCTGATTTAATTTTATGTATATGATTTAGCCCCCTTTTAGTTTTTAAGGCTCTCGCTAATAAAGGACCCACTCTATTGCCCTCATAGAAGAAAGTTTTCCTTAAAGCAAGGGCCCTTCTCTGTGCTTCCTTTAGTAATATGTTGTTAATCTCTTTCCTAGTGGCTGTGAGGAGAGTCAGTAATTCAGAGTTTTTGGGTGAATTTTTATGTTGTAGTTCTAATCGTCGCAATTTATCATTTAGTTCCTGCAGTGTGGAGTTATATATTTTCTTCATTTGGGCCCTTAGTTTAATGCATTCCCCTCTTATCACTGCTTTATGTGCCTCCCAGGTTAGGAGAGGAAAGGACTCTGGTAAACAATACCATTTTTGATGTGTACTGTACCTTTAAATTTTATATTTGATTAAAATTTTTATAATAATTTGATTTGAATTATGCAATATTTGAATTCTAAAAATTAGAATCGATATATGTAATAGTAATATTTGTAATAATATTTCTAATGCTCTCTTTAAATGTAATATTCAAATTATGCAATATTCAAAATACAAACATTCAAATTTATATATTTGTATCTATTTTGTATCAATTTCCCTACCACATGAACTATTGAATTTCTAAATAGTATTTTTAACTTTAATATTACATTTGAAATTTTGAATGTGGATATTTGTTCTATTTATGAACATTCGAAAACTAGAGTAGCATTAGAAAACAAGAAATAACATTCGATTACCGAATTGTAATGGATTTTCAACATTTGATTGTCCAAAACGAATGTCCAAAGTATGGATTTAATCAAATATTATATATGGAATTATAAAATATAATTACTATAGGATAAGATAGTATTAGAATAAGGATGTATAAGAGTTAGGATTTAATTAACAATAGGTTAAATCCCTTTGAAGTTTATTACATTAGAAGAGTGACATTTACATTCAGAACAGTTGCTCATGTCAATTAAAAACACAATTTAGTGCTAAATAGGGAAAACTTTATTTTAAATTACTTTTACTATTAAGTTATGCTATTGAACTGTGTATGAGTTAAGTTATAATATAATTTTCTATACGTCAGGCAAATTCATGAAGTCTAATAAGGATGTTAAGATAGTATGGACTAAGATGATTGGTCTAAGATGTATAAAAATACAGTGAACTGGAACTAAAATGTTGTTATCTGATATCTTCTGATCTCTGGTATTGTATTGATTGTTCTTTGTTGTGAAAATTAATAAATAGATTTGTGTCAACTAATATTTGATAGTTGCAGGTATTGTTTAATCTTCTAGATAACCCAGACTGAATGTTGTCTGTAGTTAGTAAAATCTAGCCAAGGAATAAATACTTAAAATCAAAGAGTAATTCTCACAGCATTTTCTCTCTCTCACTCATTCTGCAAGATCATACATCTGTTGCTAATCAATCACTAGTCACAGCCTTAAGACCAAGGCATCTACTTATCAAGCCATCAACTTACTTGCATTCGACGGCACCAATATGCTCGCCTAAGATCGCCTAGCATCGCTACTGCGGACCTGAATACGTTCTCTAAAGTTACCAAAAAAGCTGTCAAAAGCTGTGCACCAAGTACGGGGCGATGAGCAGCGGACTGTTGTTAACAAACAGTCATCAATCTCGCTGCTCTTCGGCTTTTTCCCAGCTTTATTGGTACACTGTCACTAAACACCGCCACTATACTATACTGTTTTACCCCTATGCCGCCGGTCCCGGAGCCCACTGCAACTCTAATAAATGTATCAACCCCTAAACAGCCGCTCACGGACCCCGCCGCAACTAAATAAAGTGTGTAACCCCTAAACCGCCGCTCCCGGAGCCCACCATCACCTACATTATACTTATTAACCCCTAATCTTCCGCCCCTACACCGCCGCCACCTACATTATACTTATTAACCCCTAATCTGCCCCCCTACACCGCTGCCACCTACATTATACTTATTAACCCCTAATCTGTCGCCCCTGACACTGCCGCCACTGACATTATACTTATTAACCCCTAATCTGCCCCCCCATACATCACCGCCACTTACCTACATTTATTAACCCCTAATCTGCTGCAATCCAATGTCGCTGCCACTTTATTACATTTATTAACCCCTAAACCTAAGTCTAACCCTAACCCTAACACCCCCTAACTTAAATATAATTTAAATAAATCTAAATAAATATTCCTATCATTAACTAAATTATTCCTATTTAAAACTAAATACTTATCTGTAAAATAAACCCTAAAATAGCTACAATATAACTAATAGTTACATTGTATCTATCTTAGGATTTATTTTTATTTTACAGTCAAGTTTGTATTTATTTTAACTAGGTAGAATAGTTACTAAATAGTTATTAACTATTTAATAACTACCTAGTTAAAATAAATACAAATTTACCTGTAAAATAAAACCTAACCTAAGTTACAATTACACCTAACACTACACTATAATTAAATTAATTACCTAAATTAATTACAATTAAATAAAATTAAATAAAATTATCTAAAGTACAAAAAATACAAAACACTAAATTACAGAAAATAATAAACAAATTACAAGTTTTTTTTAAAATTAATTACACCTAATCTAATCCCCCTAACAAAATAAAAAGCCCTCCTTTTGTGGGGCATTGCCCCAAAGTAATCATCTCTTTTACCTGTTAAAAAAAGTACAAATCCTCCCAACATTAAAACCCACCACCCACACAACCAACCCTACTCTAAAACTCACCCAATACCCCCTTAAAAAACCTAACACTAACCCCTTGAAGATCACTTTACCGGGAGAAGTCTTCACCCAACCGGGCTGAAGTCCTCAACGAAGCCGGCAGAAGTGGTCCTCCAGACGGGCAGAAGTCTTCATTCAGACGGCATCTTCTATCTTCATCCATCCGGCGCAGAGCTGCTCCATCTTCTAGACATCCGACGTGGAGCATCCTCTTCATCCGACATCTTCTTGAACAATGACAGTTCTTTTAAGTGACGTCATGCAAGATGGCGTCCCTTCAATTCCGATTGGCTGATAGAATTCAATCAGCCAATCGGAATTAAGGTAGGAAAAATCCTATTGGCTGATGCAATCAGCCAATAGGATTGAAGTTCAATCCTATTGATTGATCCATTAGAACAGCCAATAGAATGCAAGCTCAATCCTATTGGCTGATTGCATCAGCCAATAGGATTTTTCCTACCTTAATTCCGATTGGCTGATAGAATTCTATCAGCCAATCGGAATTCAAGGGACACCATCTTGGATGACATCATTTAAAGGAATATCCATTTGTCAGGTAGTCGTCGGCCTGGAAGGATGCTCCGCGTTGGCTGGCTTGAAGATGGACCCGCTCCGGATGGATGAAGATAGAAGATGCCGTCTGGATGAAGACTTCTGCCCATCTGGAGGACAACTTCTGCCGGATTTGTTGAGGACTTCGGCCCGGTTGGGTGAAAATTTCTCCCGGTAAGGTGATCTTCAAGGGGTTAGTGTTAGGTTTTTTAAGGGAGTATTGGGTGGGTTTTAGAGTAGGGTTGGTTGTGTGGGTGGTGGGTTTTAATGTTGGGGGGGGATTTGTACTTTTTTTTAAAGGTAAAAGAGTTGATTATTTTGGGGCAATTCCCCACAAAAGGCCCTTTTAAGGGCTTTTTGTAATTTAGTATAGGGTAGGGCTTTTTTATTTTGGGGGGCTTTTTTATTTTGTTAGGGGGATTAGATTAGGTGTAATTAGTTTAAAAATCTTGTAATTTGTTTATTATTTTCTGTAATTTAGTGATTGTTTTTTTTGTACTTTAGATAATTTTATTTAATTGTATTTAATTGTATTTAATTTAGGGAATAAATAGTTAATAACTATTTAGTAACTATTCTACCTAGTTAAAATAAATACAAACTTGGCTGTAAAATAAAAATAAACCCTAAGCTAACTATTTGTTATATTGTAGCTAGTTTAGTGTTTATTTTATAGATAAGTATTTAGTTTTAAATAGGAATAATTTATTTAATGATACGAATATTTATTTAGATTTATTTAAATTATATTTAAGTTAGGGGGTGTTAGGGTTAGGGTTAGACTTAGGTTTAGGGGTTAATAAATGTAATATAGTGGCGGCGGTGTAGGGGGTGGCAGATTAGGGGTTAATAAGTATAATGTAGGTGGCGGCAGTGTAGTGGGGTGGCAGATTAGGGTTTAATAAGTATAATGTAGGTGGCGGCGGTGTAGGGGGTGGCAGATTAGGAGTGTTTAGACTCGGGGTGCATGTTAGGGTGTTAGGTGTAAACATTACCATAGGAATCAATGGGATATCGGGCAGCAGCGAACCTAAGCTTTCGCTGCTTTCAGACTCCTATTGATTGGAGGCGGCGGATTGAAAACCAGGTACGCTGGGCCGGAATAGTGGCGAGCTTACCTGGTAGAATTTTGTTAATTAGCAAAAGTAGTCAGATAGTGCTGAATTTGCATTCGGAACATCTGTAATGACGTAAGCATTGATCTGTGTCAGACTTTGCCCAGCGGATCGTATGTTACGTCACAAAATTCTACTATTGCCGGTCTGTAGGGTTTGATAACTAAGGGGAATCAGGCTCGCCACACATACACTGCGGAATTCAAGCGTATTTGCGGTTGACGGCTTGATAATTAGATGCCTAAAAGTAGAATATATTTTTTACATTCTGCTCCTACTATGACACTTAGGACTATTTGTTCTATCAAAGGAATTGTACTTTTAGCATATTCACCCATCCCTACCTCCAAACAATACATTGCTGCACCTTCAATGAAGAATACCAAGATAATGAAGCAAAATTGGTAATAGAAATAAAATGAAAATCCTCTTGCTCTATCTGAATCATGAAATAAATATTTGGGTTTCATAGTGAAATCATTTTTCTTCTTTATGATACTACATATACAATACAAATTTAAATAACTTTCCAATTTCCTTATATTATTACATTTGCTTCATTCTCTTGATATCCTTTGCTGAAATATCAACAATGTTGTTCTACCCGGGAACTATAGTTGTTGCTGGTTGCTGAACACAAATTGCCCTTTTACCTCCCTCCCTCCCTCTGAGAATGCTAGTTGGCTAGGAAACATCACAGGCGTCCGCTGAGAGAAACTGTCAATCTATTCTGTTGCTCCTTCCTGGGTTGCATTCACTAAATAATGCCTGCTTGCATCATAAAAACAGCATACACCAATAATGAAAATGCCATTTTAGTTATTTTCTTTGATTCTTCCAAAAACTAATACTATTAGTGTGGCTCTGTAAAAAAGAGGAGCGGGATAATGGGCCTCTCCAGCATGCTAAAGGTAAGATTATGGGGGGTAGTTATCAACGTGTCAACTTTCCTGCATTCGCCGGCCCAATACGCCCGCCTAAGCTCGCCTACCATCGCCGCCGCGGACCTGAAAAAATTTGCCTAAGTTATCAATAAATCTGTCAAAAAGCCGCGCACCAAGTACGGGGCGATGAGCAGCGGACTGTGAGAGTTATCACTCATCCGATCTCGCTGCTCTTCAGCTTTTTGACAGCTTTATTGCTAGCCTGTCACTAAGCACCCACACTAAACTACACTGTTCTACCCCCTATACCGGCGTCCCCGGAGCCCCCCGCAACTCAATAAAGTTACTAACCCCTAAACCGCCGCTCCTAGACCCCGCCGCAACTCTTATAAATGTATTAAACCCTAAACCGCCACACACTGACACCGCCGCAACCTACATTATACCTAGTAACCCCTATCCTGCCACCCCTATACTGTCGCCCTCTATAATAAAGTTATTAACCCCTATCCTGCTGATCCTGCACCTCGCCGCAACTAAATAAATAGTTTAACCCCTAAACCTAAGTCTAACACTAATCCTAAAACCCCCTAACTTAAATATTAATTAAATAAATCTAAATAATATTTCTATTATGAACTAAATTATTCCTATTTAAAACTAAATACTTACCTATAAAATAAACCCTAATATAGCTACAATATAAATAATAATTATATTGTAGCTATTTTAGGATTTATTTTTATTTTACAGGCAAATTTCAATTTATTTTAACCAGGTACAATAGCTATTAAATAGTTATTAACTATTTAATAGCTTACCTAGCTAAAATAAAGAGAAATTTACCTGTAAAATAAAAACTAACCTAAGTTACAATTACACCTAACACTACACTATACTTTAATAAATTATTCCTATTTAAAACTAAATACTTACCTGTAAAATAAACCCTAAGATAGCTACAATGTAATTAATAATTACATTGTAGCTATTTTAGGATTTATATTTATTTTACAGGTAACTTTGTATTTATTTTAGCTAGTTAGAATAGTTATTAAATAGTTATTAACTATTTAATAACTACCTAGCTAAAAGAAATACAAAATTACCTGTAAAATAAATCCTAACCTAAGTTACAATAAACCTAACACTACACTATCGTTACATTAATTAAATAAATTAACTACAAATAACTACAATTAAATACAATTAAATAAACTAACTAAAGTACAAAAAATAAAAAAAGCTAAGTTACAAAAAATAAAAAAATAAGTTACAAACATTTAAAAAATATTACAACAATTTTAAGCTACTTACACCTAATCTAAGCCCCCTAATAAAATAACAAAGCCCCCCAAAATAAAAAAAATGCCCTACCCTATTCTAAATTAAAAAAAGTTCAAACCTCTTTTACCTTACCAGCCCTTAAAAGGGCCTTTTGTGGGGCATGCCCCAAAGAATTCAGCTCTTTTGCCTGTAAAAGAAAAATACAATCCCCCCCAACATTAAAACCCACCACCCACATACCCCTAATCTATCCCAAACCCCCCTTAAAAAAACCTAACACTACCCCCCTGAAGATCATCCTACCTTGAGTTGTCTTCACTCAGCCGAGCAGCGATGGAACTGAAGAGGAGATCCGGAGCGGTAGAAGTTATCCTCCAAGGGGCGCTGAAGAAATCTTCCATCCAATGAAGTGATCCTCCAAGCGGTGCTGAAGAAGTCTTCCATCCGATGAAGTGATCCTCCAAGCGGCGCTGAAGAAGTCTTTGATCCGGGCGATGTCATCTTCCAAGCGGGGTCTTCAATCTACTTCTTCAGGATCCATCTTGCAGACCTCTGACGCGGAACATCCTGCTGGCCCGACGGACTACCGACGAATGAAGGCTCCTTTAAGGGACGTCATCCAAGATGGCGTCCCTTCAATTCCGATTGGCTGATAGGATTCTATCAGCCAATCGGAATTAAGGTAGGGAAAATCTGATTGGCTAATTGAATCAGCCAATCAGATTGAAGTTCAATCCGATTGGCTGATCCAATCAGCCAATCAGATTGAGCTCGCATTCTATTGGCTGTTCCGATCAGCCAATAGAATGCAAGCTCAATCTGATTGGCTGATTCAATCAGCCAATCAGATTTTTCCTACCTTAATTCCGATTGGCTGATAGAATCCTATCAGCCAATCGGAATTGAAGGGACGCCATCTTGGATGACGTCCCTTAAAGGAGCCTTCATTCGTCGGTAGTCCGTCGGGCCAGCAGGATGTTCCGCGTCGGAGGTCTGCAAGATGGATCCTGAAGAGGAAGATTGAAGACCCCGCTTGGAAGATGACATCGCCCGGATCGAAGACTTCTTCAGCGCCGCTTGGAGGATCACTTCATCGGATGGAAGACTTCTTCAGCGCCGCTTGGAGGATCACTTCATCGGATGGAAGATTTCTTCAGCGCCCCTTGGAGGATAACTTCTGCCACTCCGAATCTCCTCTTCGGTTCCATCGCTGCTCGGCTGAGTGAAGACAACTCAAGGTAGGATGATCTTCAGGGGGGTAGTGTTAGGTTTTTTTAAGGGGGGTTTGGGTTAGATTAGGGGTATGTGGGTGGTGGGTTTTAATGTTGGGGGGTTGCATTTTTCTTTTACAGGCAAAAGAGCTGAATTCTTTGGGGCATGCCCCACAAAAGGCCCTTTTAAGGGCTGGTAAGGTAAAAGAGCTTTGAACTTTTTTTAATTTAGAATAGGGTAGGACATTTTTTTATTTTGGGGGGCTGTGTTATTTTATTAGGGGGCTTATATTAGGTGTAAGTAGCTTAAAATTGTTGTAATATTATTTAAATGTTTGTAACTTATTTTTTTTATTTTTTGTAACTTAGCTTTTTTTATTTTTTGTACTTTAGTTAGTTTATGTAATTGTATTTAATTGTAGTGATTTGTAGTTAATTTATTTAATTAATTTAATAATAGTGTAGTGTTAGGTTTAATTGTAACTTAGGTTAGGATTTATTTTACAGGTAATTTTGTATTTCTTTTAGCTAGGTAGTTATTAAATAGTTAATAACTATTTAATAACTATTCTAACTAGCTAAAATAAATACAAAGTTACCTGTAAAATAAATATAAATCCTAAAATAGCTACAATGTAATTATTAATTATATTGTAGCTATCTTAGGGTTTATTTTACAGGTAAGTATTTAGTTTTAAATAGGAATAATTTATTAAAGTATAGTGTAGTGTTAGGTGTAATTGTAACTTAGGTTAGTTTTTATTTTACAGGTTAATTTCTCTTTATTTTAGCTAGGTAAGTTATTAAATAGTTAATAACTATTTAATTGCTATTGTACCTAGTTAAAATAAATTGAAATTTGCCTGTCAAATAAAAATAAATCCTAAAATAGCTACAATATAATTATTATTTATATTGTAGCTATATTAGGGTTTATTTTAAAGGTAAGTATTTAGTTTTAAATATGATTAATTTAGTTAATAAGATAAATATTATTTAGATTTATTTAATTAATATTTAAGTTAGGGGGTGTTAGGGTTAGTGTTAGACTTAGGTTTAGGGGTTAATAATTTTATTACAGTGGCGGCGGTGTAGTGGGGGGCAGGATAGGGGTTAATAAATTTATTACAGTGGTGACGGTGTAGGGGGGGGCAGGATAGGGGTTAATAAATTTAATATAGGTTGGGGCGGGGTACGGGAGCGGTGGTTTAGGGGTTAACATGTTTATTATAGCTTGCGGTGGGCTCCGGGAGCGGCGGTTTAGGGGGTAAACACTTTTTTTTAATTGTGGCGGTGTAGGGGGGACAGATTAGTGGTGTTTAGACTCGGGGTACATGTTAGGGTGTTAGGTGCAGACATCTCCCATAGGAATCAATGGGATGTCTGGCAGCAGCGAACATGAACTTTCGCTATGGTCAGTACTCCCATTGATTCCTATGGGATCCGCCGCCTCCAGGGCGGCGGTTTGAAAACCAGGTACGCTGGGCCATAAAAGTGCCGAGCGTACCTGGTAGTTTTTTGATAACTAGCAAAAGTAGTCAGATTGTGCCGCACTTGCGTTCGAAACATCTGGAGTGACATAAGAATCGATCTGTGTCGGACTGAGTCCGGCGATCGAAGCTTATGTCACTAAATTCTACTTTTGCCGGTATCTAGGGCTTGATAACTTAGGCGAATCAGCCTCGCCACAAATACGATGCGGAATTCCAGCGTATTTGAGGTTGACGGCTTGATAACTACCCCCCTAAGGCTACAGGTGAATAAATACTGAATAGTGCAGCCAACAAAATCTAAAGGATTCAGACGAACCAAAACTTTTTAGCGCTGCACAACTCCAATACATATATATTAATATTGATAGATAGATAGATAGATAGATAGGTAGATAGATATATAGATATATAGATAGATAGATAGATAGATAGATAGATAGGTAGGTAGGTAGATAGATAGATAGATAGATAGATAGATAGATAGATAACAAAATAACAAGAGTATTGCATTGAGCAATGATACTTTTTGGAATAACTATACATTTATAAGTTGACAAGCTTTCGGAAGTATTCCTTCCTTTTTCAAGTCTGCATCAATACTGACCAATACAACAGAAATTATACAGTATTATTTTATTATAATATTATAAATGTATAGTTAGTCCAATAAAAAAGTATATTTGTTCAATGGAATACTCTTGTTATTTTGTTATCTAAATCACTGGACTAACATGGCTACTCCAATCAGCGATATATATATATACACAGTATATGTGCGTGTGTGTGTGCACATACATACATACACATATGTAAACATATATACATGCACTTATTTTAATATGTTTGACATATGTACTCTACAATCCAGATAATATGAGTATAAAATAGATTAAAGCAATAGAGATCGATAGCAAAATGCCATATCTGGATGTTGCGGTGTGATTTTTTTTTGCATTTCCTGTAGATCTCGTTAAATTTACGGAATATCATATATGTCTATTCAATACATATACATATGTAAATATCTGTTTTGTCCACTACTGAGAGCCTATACAATAGTGCTGAATATAGGTTTAATAAATCTAGATCTTATATTAACATATATTTCTAAAATAGCAACTGTGACTGTTTTTTTTTTTAGATATTATTGGGTATGTAAAAGATAATATAATTATTCCAAATCATCTTGGAATACAAGCAAAAGTTAAAAAATCAGTTTTTCCCCTTATCAACACCTTTCATCTGTTGAATTTAAAGTGTTTATTTTGCAAAATAAAGTGTAAAACCCATGGTCCAGAAAATTGTGATTCCCAAAGCCAATACTGTCCTACATCATAGGGATGATTTTCCCGCTATCTTTTTGGATCTGGTCCCATTAGGAAACCAGTGTTATTTTTTGATTTGTGATAACTCAGAACTTGATAAACGTTGACCAGGAGCTGGAAAATAGAAGATAAACAGGATCAGACAGATTAGAATAAACCCCTATATGTACAAATGTAAAACAAGTATGCCATGCGCTAAACATAAATGCACGTGGGACTTGGATGTACTTTTTCATGGCGCTTGAACCCCCTGAACCATGATTCACAAATATTTTTGGTTTTGGACAAACTTTACATCCAGTAGAAATTCATATGAGATCCCTGGATTATTATTATATGCATGTGACACGTCATATAATGCTTTTATGTAACATTGTGAAGTTGTAATAAAAATATAAAAATATTTTAAAAAAATTGAAAAAGTATAAGTTTCAGCAACATAACATTATCGCCTAGATTTAGAGTTTTGTCGGTAAAGACCCGCGGTGCTAAAGCTGCTTTTTTTTCCAGCGCACCCTTAAGACAACGCTGGCATTTAGAGTTGTCTGAATGGCTGCGTTAGGCTCAGAAAAGGGAGCGTTGAGCATAATTTAGCTCCACTTCAACCCTCAATACCAGCGTTGCCTACGGTAGCATTAAGCTGGAAACACGTGCACGATTCTCCCATAGGAAACAATGGGGCTGAGCTGGCTGAAAAAAAACCTAACACCTGCAAAAAAGCAGCGTTCAGCTCCTAACGCAGCCCCATTGTTTCCTATGGGGAAAGACTCTCTAAGTCTGCACCTAACAAACTAACATGAACCCCGAGTCTAAACACCCCTAACCTTACACTTATTAACCCCTAATCTGCCGCCCCCGCTATCGCTGACACCTGCATTATAATATTAACCCCTAATCTGCCGCTCTGGACACCGCCGCAACCTACATTATAGCTATGAACCCCTAATCTGCTGCCCCTAACACTGCTGACACCTATAATATATTTATTAACCCCTAATCTGCCCCCCCCCAACGCTGCCGCTACCTAACTACAATTATTAACCAATAATCTGCCGACCGGACCTTGCCACCACTATAATAAATGTATTAACCCCTAAACTGCTGCACTCCCGCCTCGCAAACACTATAATAAATTGTATTAACCCCTAATCTGTCCTCCCTAACATCGCCGCCACCTACCTACAATTATTAACCCCTAATCTCCCACCCACAACGTTGCCGCTACTATAATAAATGTATTAACCCCTAAACCTAAATCTAACCCTAACACCCCCCTAAGCGGTCTGAAGATGGAGCTGGAAGAAAGAAGATAGAAGCTGCCGCTGGGAGGAAGACATCGCCCGGATGGAGGACCTCTTCTTTGCCACTTGGATCAAGACTTCGCCCGGATGGAGGACCACTTCGCCCGGATTGGATGAAGAATTCGGCTCGGCTGGGTGAAGACAGCTCAAGGTAGGGAGATCTTCAGGGAGTTAGTGTTAGGTTTTTTTAAGGGGGGATTTTACTGTTGGGGGGGTTGTATTTTTTTTTACAGGTAAAAGAGCTGATTACTTTGGGGCAATACCCCACAAAAATCACTTTTAAGGGCTGGTAAAAGAGCTGATTACTTTGTAATTCAGAATAGGGTAGGGCATTTTTTTATTTTGGGGGGCTTCATTATTTATTAGGAGGATTCGATTAGGTGTAATTAGTTTAAACTTCTTGTAATATTTTTTTATTTTCTGTAATTTAGTGTTTTTTTGTATTATAGATTAGTTTATTTAATGAAATGTAATTGTAGGTAATTGTAGTTAATTTATTTAATTAATTTAATGATAGTGTAGTGTTAGGTTTAATTGTAAACCTTAGGTTAGGATTTATTTTACAGGTAATTTTGTAATTATTTTAACTAGGTAGCTATTAAATAGTTAATAACTATTTAATAGCTATTGTACCTAGTTAAAATAAATACAAAGTTGCCTGTAAAATAAATCTGAATCCTAAAATAGCTACAATGTAACTATTAGTTATATTGTAGCTATATTAGGGTTTATTTTATAGGTAAGTATTTAGTTTTAAATTGGATTAATTTATTTAATTATAGGAATATTATTTTGTTTTATTTAAATTATATTTATGTTAGGGGGTGTTAGGGTTAGGGTTAGACTTAGGTTTAGGGGTTAATACAGTTATTATAGTAGCGGCAACATTGCGGGCGGGAGATTAGGGGTTAATAATTGTAGGTAGGTGGCGGCAATGTTAGGGAGGGCAGATTAGGGGTTAATACAATTTATTATAGTGCTTGCGAGGCGGGAGTGCGGCGGTTTAGGGGTTAATACATTTATTATAGTGGCGTTGAGGTCCGGTCGGCAGATTATGGGTTAATAAGTGTAGGTAGGTAGCGGCGACATTGGAAGGGCAGATTAGGGGTTAATAAATATAATATAGGTGTCGCCGATGTTAGGCGCAGCAGATTAGTGGTTCATAGCTATAATGTAGGTGGCGGAGGTGTCCGGTCGGCAGATTAGGGGTTAAACATTTTTATTATAGGCTTTACGATGTGGGGGGGCCTCGGTTTAGGGGTACATAGGTAGTTTATGGGTGTTAGTTTACTTTATAGCACAGTAGTTAAGCGCTTTATGTTCCGGCATTAGCCCATAAAGCTCTTAACTACTGACTTTTTTTGGCGGTAGGAGTCTTGTCGGTAGAGGCTGTACCACTCACTTCTTCCAAGACTCCAAATACCAGCGTTATGCAAATCCCATTGAAAAGATAGGATACGCAATTGATGTAAGGGGATCTGCGGTAGCCTGGAGTCGCGGAAAGAAAGTGAGCGGTAGACCATTTGCTGGCTGACTCTAAATACCAGCGGGCGGTAAAAAGCAGCGTTAGGACCGCTTAACGCTGCTTTTGACGGCTAACGCCAAACTCTAAATCTAGCCTTATGTTTGCCGCTTAAAAGAAAAATCAAATAGACTTTAAAGGTTGAGATCATATACTCGAAGATTCATAGCATATCTTCAAAGGAGGGAACAATGAGCATTTTGATATATTTATACCTCAGGCATAAACAGTAGAAACCAACATAGAAATCCCTATAAATACTGTTACCCTACGTGGCTGTTTCCTCTGCAACTTGAGGAAGTAGACATTTTGGGGATAATAATAGGTCACGTAGATTTTTACTTTAGTAAAGTTTCGCATACATGACAAAATCCTGTGGTTTGTTTTAATATTCCTGTGGCATTACACCGACAGTGTTGTTCCTGTAATATAATAATACAAAATTAAAATATTATGTAAATAAAAGAAACATTATACTATGTGTGCCGCTAAATAAAAACATTAACCTCTTAAGGACATATGACAGAATTTTTCCGTCATAAAACAATTGAGCAATCTGAAAGCTGTGTCCTTAAAGGGTTAAATAAATACTGAAAGAACAAAAAAAAAAAAAAAACAATAAAGGGAACCATGAGCTATTTGCACTCAAAGGGGCCGAATTATCAAGATCCAAATGGAGCTTGATGCCCGTGTTTCTGGCAGGGGGCGGCGTTGCACAGCGTATTTATTGATGTGCAACGGTAATGATCAGCAATATCGGATCATGTCCGCTCGCACCTTCTTAAATATGCCCCAAAGTCTTAATTTACCAAGACATCATTAGTTGAACGTTGTTACACTCATGTCCCTATTCCAATCTATAAAAGTTTATCCAGATTAGTTAAAGGTACAGTTCACACCAACATTTTTAGTTTTCAAAAAGATAGCTAATCCCTTTATTACCTATTCCCCAGTTTTGTATAACCAACACAGTTATATCAATACACTTTTTACCTCTGTGATTACCTCTATATCTAAGCTTCTGCAGACTGCTCCTCATATCAGTTATATTAATATACTTTTTACTTCTGTGATTACCTCTATATCTAAGCCTCTGCAGACTGCCCCTTATCTCAGTTATATTAATATATGTTTTACCTCTGTGATTACCTTGTATCTAAGCCTCTGCAGACTGCTCCTTATCTCGGTTATATTAATACACTTTTTACCTCTGTGATTACCTTGTATCTACGCCCCTGCAAACTGTTCCTTATCTCAGTTATATTAATATACTTTTTACCTCTGGGATTACCTTGTATCTAACCCTCTGCAGACTGCTCCTTATCTCAGTTATATTAATAAACTTTATACCTCTGTAATTACCTTGTATCTAAGCCTCTGCGGACTACCCCTTATCTCAGTTATATTAATATAATTTTTACCTCTGTGATTACCTTCTAGCTAAGCCTCTGCAGACTGCTCCTTATCTAAGTTATAGTAATATACCTTTTTACCTCTGTTAATACCTTGTATCTAAGCCTCTGCAGACTGCTCCTTATCTCAGTTATATTAATATACTTTTTACCTCTGTGATTACCTTGTATCTAAGCCTCTGCAGACTGCCCCTTATCTCAGTTATATTAATATACTTTTTACCTCTGTGATTACCTTGTATCTAAGCCTCTGCAGACTGCCCCTTATCTTAGTTATATTAATATTTTTTACCTCTGTGATTACCCTGTATCTAATCCTCTGCAGACTGCCCCTTATTTCAGTTAATTTAGCAGACTTGCATTTTAGCCAATCAGTGCTCACTCCTAGGTAACACCATGTGCGTGAGCTCAATGTTATCTATATGGCACACATGGACTAATGCTCTCTGGTGGTGAAAAAATGTCAAAATGCATTCAGATTAGAGGCGGCCTTTAAGGTCTAAGAAATTAGCATATGAGCCTACCTAGGTTTAGCCTTCAACTAAGAACACTAAGAGAACAAAGCAAAATTGGTGATAAAAGTAAACTGGAAAGATGTTTAAAATGACATGCCCTATCTGAATCATGAAAGCTTATTTTGAACTAGAATGTCCTTTTAAAGCAAAACCAAATAATACATATGATGTCATCAATATATGTGAACAAGAGGTTTGGTAAATATGTCTGGGTTACTGGCATTTTTGCAGGATTTTTGTTGAATTTCACAACATTTCATTAAACCTTTTGAGAGCTTTCATGAAAGGAAGTTCTAACCAGCCAAATGAAAATAAGCACATTATCGTCATTAAATAAAAAAATGTTGTCCCTTATATAAATTAATAAGAACATATCCCTCTGGGACTAGACAGTGAGTGACAGAGGAGGAGGAGCCAGAACTACATCTGCTTTAAGGAAATACTTTTTTTTACTCCCCATAAACCTCCTTATAACCATATCAGTCCTCAGTTGAGCTGAAAAGTAAGCTCAACTAAAGATGTTTTCAAATATTAGGGTTGATAACAATCTTGCACTGGTTTTTGGTAGATAATAAATTCTTAACTTTGGTTGCTATTGCCACTGTGTTTTTCCAGTGATCACAATCCTTAAATGCTTCTGCCATTAATACTGAAGCTTGAAGTCGCTAACTCACAGACACAATAGGGAACTGTTATCTGCATCTTTACAGACTCTGAATCCTATTGATAAAGCAAGAATACTCTTGAGAAAGTTATTCCACAGAAGAATAAAGCAGGTAGGACCCTGGAGGACTGGTAAGACCTAGCGGAGGATTGGTAGGATCTTGCAGAGGATTGGTAAGACCTTGCAGAGGATTGGTAGGACCTTGCAGAGGATTGGTAGGGCCTTGCGGAGGATTGGTAGGACCTTACGGAGGATTGGTAGGACCTTGCGGAGGATTGGTAGGACCTTGCGGGGGATTGGTAGGACCTTGTGGGGGATTGGTAGGACCTTGCAGAGGATTGGTAGGACCTTGCAGAGGATTGGTAGGGCCTTGTGGAGGATTGGTAGGACCTTGCAGAGGATTGGTAAGACCTTGCAGAGGATTGGTAGGACCTTGCAGAGGATTGGTAGGGCCTTGCGGAGGATTGGTAGGACCTTACGGAGGATTGGTAAAACCTTGCGGAGGATTGGTAGGACCTTGCGGGGGATTGGTAAGACCTTGTGGGGGATTGGTAGGACCTTGCAGAGGATTGGTAAGACCTTGCGGGGGATTGATAGGACCTTGCAGAGGATTGGTAAAATTGTGTTTATTCTTGAGTCGCAGTTGTGCTGTTTTTTTTTTCTTTTTAATTAATCTTCTAATTTCTTCTTTTTTTTTTGTGAGATCAAATTTATACAAAAGTTATGATGTGCAAATAACTTAAAACATATTAGAAAAAACATCAGCATACACTTAATTAATATAGAAAAAGAAATATCAAATGTGGCAAAAAGTTAAAGATATAAAAGTTATTAAACATCTTGTCTTTTTCAATTATACTCATAATTAACATTTAAATTGTAAGAAAAATAAGAATGAAGCATTTTTCTGCTTATTCCAGCTGCAGAAAGGGAAAAAAGGGAAAGAGGGAAGAGAAAAAAGAAAAAATAGGGATTTTTAAAAAAAACATATATATATATATATATATATATATATATATATATATATATATATATATATATATATATATATATATAAGTAAAAATAATAGTTAATAGTTCCTCCTTATTCTGCCTCCCACTTTCCTCCAGGTCATTCGTCTAAAAATGACCATTGTCCTCTGAGTCTAAAGTTCATCAGTAAATCTGTATGTGTAAAAGGATACAGGATTTGTTTTTGAAACCCCATTTCTTGTACCAGAATAAATTGTTCCCATTTCTGGATAAAAATTTTAAGGCCATTATCTGAGAGAGATACGGTATCTAGTTGTTCTTTTACAAGCTGACTACAGAGTTCCAGTAATAAATTATTTAAGGTAGGGGCCTTCCGAGATGTCCATAGTCCAAGGATCAATTTCCTACCTGTTAATACTGTTAGATTCAGAAATGTAGTGCCCTCTTTAAATTTAGAGCCATGCAAGTGAAAGAAAATATCTTGCGGTTCCAAATCAATTATTTCCTGGAGTATAGAGCTTAGCCAGTTAAAAGGTTTGTGCCAAAAAATTTAAATTTTATAACAGTACCAGAAGCAATGTAATATATTTGCTCCTCTAGAACCGCATTTATTACAATAAATCGTTCTAGTTCTAAAACATTTTGTCATTCTCTCAGGTTTTAAATAAGCCATATGAATAATTTGTATTTGTGCTTCCATATTATAGGCTGCAAGAGAGGCCTTCTTTACTCTTATGATACTTTTGGTTATTGTATTATCTGCTAGAGTTACAATAAGCAAGTTCTCCCATTTATTGTGACTTTTCTTGAGTATTTTCTCTCTTTTTTTATACATTATAGATTTATAAAGTAATGATATCGAGAAGGTTCTGTTTCTGAATTGAGAGAAAATTCTAGCCATAAATTTAGAGTCCCAGTTATTTCCATGCTGTGCTAATAATCTTATTATATAGCTTCTCACCTGATAATAAGCAAATAAATGATGATTTGGAATCGCAAATTACTGTTTAAGTTCTTGAAAAGTTTTATGTGTATTATCTTGTTTATTGATTAGTTGTGCAAAATGTAAAAGTCCCATTCTGGCCCATTCTTTAAACAGTTTTGTGGTAATCCCAGCTATAAACTGGGGAGTTCCCTTATGGGATAATACTCTGGTATGCTGATATTTGAATTGGATAAAGAGCAGAGGTTGTGTCATGCTTTTATGGGTTCTCTAAAAACAGGCATTTTTTACAAATGATAGGCAGATTTCTAAATTGGATATGGGGTAGAGCAGGAAGTGAGAATGGGAAGTCAATTCCTTGCTCAGTTTCTATATTTGTATAATAGTTTCCTTCTGTTAGTCAGTCAATTACATATTTAGCTAAAGCTGCTTTATTATATATTATAAAGTCTGGTAGATTCATTCCCCTTTTTACCTCAGCATTTGAAGTTTTTCTAACCTTAGCACTGGTCTTCCACCTTGCCATAAAAAGTTAACTAAATTTTGATTTAAAAAAAGCACATCAGATTCATGTAAGAAAGGTGGTATTACTTGCATTAAATATAGCATTTTAGGAAATAAGATCAGTTTAACTATATTGACTTTGCCCAGCAGTGATAATGGCAATTTGGACCATCTTTTTAAACTGTCAAACATATTATTTAGTTTCTCCATATAATTAGAAACATAGAAACATAGATATTAACGGCAGATAAGAGCCATAGGCCCAGCAAGTCTGCCCGATATTACCTAATAGTATAAACTTATCTAGTTTGTAGGATAGCCTTATGCTTGTCCCATGCAGTAATTAGTATGTAGGATAGCCTTATGCTTGTAAAATCTGGATTGGATGAGACTCTTAAGCGCTTGTGCTTAATTACCCAATAAGGAAAGATAGTCTTACTATGTAGTTGGATTCAATGAGATCTATTTATTTTTAGAATTATAAATACATACAATAAAATTTAAAATAATAGAAATTGATTCTTAAAACAAATCTAACTGGTTGGCCAACCATACAGTGTGAATAAAATGATATAATATGTTTTCCAATCCCTGTTACTTAGTGTATTATACAAACATATCTGTATATTTGAATTTTTGAATTTTGGTTTAATTGCAGATATTTTTTATGGATTTGATATAGTGGACTTGTGAAGAAGTATGGTATCCACAAAGAATGTTCACAATATTAATTCTTAATTACCAGGATACAAAAACCCACTGTTTACAACTGCAAGGATATGCTTGATAAAGGCTGTATTAATCAGCTGAAACGCGTTGCCTACTCCTTGCTACACTGAACAATTTCATAGTCCACTTTCGAAGTGGACCGCCAAGACTACATCAAACCACGGACCAACATATACGCTTGAAAGATATTCTGAAGCATTCAAGAACAACCTTCAAAGCACCTAGTCCTCCTTTCAAAGGACCGCCAAGAACAACTGAAATACCTTACCTAATAATTGGGCCTAAAGAAACCTGTGGACACCTGCAGATCAGATACTCTGAAACAAATAGAGTACGGATCTAAACAGAACACATTCGCAACAATTCAAGAGGTTTTGAAAACCTGAACTGGGCAAAAAGCCCAGCCATCTGACAAAAGGATTAACGGTTAAAGCACACTACCACAATACCACAGCATCTACTTCTTCAAGTGTGTGTAATCGCAGAGACAAACCAACTCGACATACTGAAACCACTACAACACCGGCAGCGGCTATCCCGGCTTCCGATCCACATTCATCACAGTAAAGATTGAATTGGGTACAAAAAGAAACTAGACCAGAAACAAAGTATCCCAAAAGAAACAACGGGTAAGATTTATTATACCTACACCAACTAAGGAAGTTAATGTGAAGGACAGATAATCAAAACTACTTAACAGTGACTTATAATCGCAATATATATAGCAATTAGACAAAAACGTGTTGCAGCACGCCCGCACATACTATCCCCACGGAGGACTTAACAACAGCGCTTTTAACAAAAAGCAATTAACAATTACTCTAACGATCACGGCAGAAAGACTTTATCTTTCATAACATACGATTTTTACTGTATCACTTTATTTTTGTTTCACTTTTATTATTTGTTACTAATGTTGATACCATTGACGCTATTTTAATTATATTGTTGATACCATTGACGCTATTTTAATTATGTATGTTCAGCTTTAAACAAACGAATATGGTAAATATGGTAATTAAGAATTAATATTGCAAACATTCTTTGTGGATACCATACTTCTTCACAAGTCCACTATATCAAATCCATAAAAAATATCTGCAATTAAACCAAAATTCAAAAATTCAAATATACAGATATGTTTGTATAATACACTAAGTAACAGGGATTGGAAAACATATTATATCATTTTATTCACACTGTATGGTTGGCCAACCAGTTAGATTGGTTTTAAGAATCAATTTCTATTATTTTAAATTTTATTGTATGTATTTATAATTCTAAAAATAAATAGATCTCATTGAATCCAACTACATAGTAAGACTATCTTTCCTTATTGGGTAATTAAGCACAAGCGCTTAAGAGTCTCATCCAATCCAGATTTTACCCCCACTTTGAAGTTTGTGAGATTACTTCTTCGAGACTCCCTAGCTTTTACCCCCACAGCGCATAGTTTATTAACCCAACACACCAATAGCCTTATGCTTGTCCCATGCAGTAATTAGTATGTAAGATAGCCTTATGCTTGCCCCATGCATTTTTAAAGTCCCCCACAGTGTTTGTCGCTACTACCTCTTGAGGAAGTTTATTCCATAAATCAATCACTCTTTCTGTAAAGAAGCTTCCTCAAATTACTCCTGAATCTACTACCCTTTAGATTGAGATAATTAATTAAGCTCTTACCACAGCTTTGGCAGGCAGGAAATTTTGATTCCTAAGTATTTAAAATAAGTTTTAACTTCTCGAAAAGGATGATTTATTTTAGAATGTTCTCTAGATAACCACATTAATTCAGATTTGAGTACATTTACTTTAAATCCGGAAAAAGAACCACAATTAAGAGAAATTAATATCGCTGCCTTTCCTAATATTTTTATTCCTTCAATGCTGGTTCTTAATAAGATTGCCAAAGACTCTACAGCTAAGTCAAATAAAAGAGGGGAGAGGGGGGCATCCCTGTCTCGTCCCTTTATATAGGGTGAAAGTACTTGAAATTTAAGAATTGATTATTAAGGAAGAGGTCAGGGAATTATATAGTGATTTTATTAGTTTAAAAATTCTACCTTTAAAACCAAATTTGTAAAGAGTTGTGAATAAATTATCATAAGATACATAATCAAACACTTTTTCAGCATCTAATGATAGTATTATAGGATCTATCAGCTTCAAATCTTCATCTAATGAGTTTTGTGCATTTAAATATGATAATAAGACAAAGACCCTACGCAGGTTAGATATTAATGATCTGGCTTTTATGAAACCTGTTTGGTCTTTGTGTATAATAAATTTCATTAGATTTTGCATTCTATTAGCTATAATAGATTTCAGAATTGTGTAGTCAATGTTTATTAAAGCAATTGGTCTATAAGCACCCATGCCCTCTGGATTTGTATCTGGTTTTAAAATAAGAGACGTATATGATTGTAGAAACAGTTAATATGGTTAATTTTCCCTTATAAAATAGTTCTTATATAGGTTCACTAGAATTGGTCCTATTGGATCTTTTAAAATTGTAAATAATTCATAAGGTAAATTATCTGGACCCGCAGCTTTATTACAAGATGACTTTTTGATGACTGATTCCTCTTCCTCAGTTGATATGGGTGCCTCCTCCATCATTTCCATCTGCTCATTAGTAATAATCAGGGTTTCTATTCTACTCCAAAAGTATTTCTTTTGTTCTTCATCAATATCTGACTTACTATAAACTCCTTGGTAATACGTTAGGAATTCTTGGCTGATTTTCTCAGTAGAGGAGATCATCTTGCCTCCCGCTTTAATTAAAGATCTATGATTATTGTGTTTTTGATGTTTAACAAGGTTGGCCAGATATTTTCAAGACTTGTTTCCAAATCTGTAAAAAAATGCTTTTTGCTCTTTTTTCATTTTGTTGTGTTTGTTCAAGTAAAAAAGTGTTTGTTTCCTCCTTTGTATTAATTTATTTATTCCAATTATTTGGATTCCTTTCCATTAAATATTTATGCATTGGTTAATTGTTTCGCTAGTTGATCTCCTCTAGATTTCCTCTTTTTCTTAAGAGTTATAAGGTAAACTAATATATCTCCTCCATTTACATCTTTAAAAGCTTCCCAATATATTTCAATCTTTTCTAAAGTCTTTATTAAATTGATTATATTCTTCCCATTTATTTTTCAGAGATTGCTGACATTTTCCATTAGCAGCTAGATATTTTGGAAATCTTAGTCCTACTTTTTTTGTGGCTGCTCAAAAGTGAGTTCTATTGTTATTGGTGAGTGATCGGAAATAGTAATTTCCTTACGGCTAGATTTAGAGTTTTGTCGGTAACGACCCGCGTAGCTAACGCTGGCTTTTTTCTGGCCGCACCTTTTAAATACCTCTGGTATTAAGAGTCCACAGAATGGCTGCGTTAGGCTCCAAAAAAGGAGCGTAGAGCATATTTAACGCAACTGCAACTCTCGATACCAGAGTTGCTTACGGACGCGGCCAGCCTCAAAAACGTGCTTGTGCACGATTCCCCCATAGGAAACAATGGGGCTGTTTGAGCTGAAAAAAAACCTAACACCTGCAAAAAAGCCGCGTTCAGCTCCTAACGCAGCCCCATTGTTTGCTATGGGGAAACACTTCCTACGTCTGCACCTAACACTCTAACATGTACCCCGAGTCTAAACACCCCTAACCTTACACTTATTAGCCCCTATTCTGCCGCCCCCGCTATTGCTGACCCCTGCATATTATTATTAACCCCTAATCTGCCGCTCTGCAAACCGTCGCTACTTACATTATCCCTATGTACGCCTAATCTGCTGCCCCTAACACCGCCGACCCCTATATTATATTTATTAACCCCTAATCTGCCCCCCACAACGTCGCCTCCACCTGCCTACACTTATTTACCCCTAATCTGCTGACCGGACCGCACCGCTATTATTATAAAGTTATTAACCCCTAATCCGCCTCACTAACCCTATAATAAATAGTATTGTAACGGTACCAACCGGATACCAAGGGTTAACACCAGGGAACAATGTCCTGCATAGGGAATCAGCAATTCACAACCCAGCCAGTTTTCAGGTTTAAACAGAATGAATTTTATTAAGGCTCATATGCCCAGTATTTATGCAGGTCTGACCCCCCCCAGAAGGGGGGTTGAAAGAATGTTGTACATTAGATGGAGGGAACACGCCCTTTTACATGATACAATAGAATACCTTGCTCAAGCTGATAACAATTTAAACACAGACACACACTTGGCTTTCCTTATCATCTAGGGTCTGCTCTCTGAGGTTGATTAAACAATGGACTGTGTATCAATAACATTAATGACAGTGCACAATAGCTGAGGCTAAAGCTGAACACAGTTAACTCTTTCAGTGCTGACAGAAGGGTCTGTCACATCTACATAGCACAATATACAGCCTATAGACAACCTTTCTTATGTTATAGTCCAGAAGTGGCTAGGTTTGCCACAATGCTCCCCCAGAACCAAGCCGGCATACACAGTCTGATCCCAACGGATCGGCTTGGGGATGTCCGGGGCAACAACTTTCGGCTCAAGTAAGCTACGGGGTGTTCTCCGCCATCTGCTCCAACTTGGCTCAGTACTGCCCCCACCCCAAACATGGAAGCGTCTCTTCCCGGAGGGACTGGGCTTGGGTAGTCACAGGGTTAACATCAGCGGGATCCATGGGAGCATAGGCAGAAACAAGGGGGGCCAAGTCATTTCCAAGGAGAACATCAGCAGGTAAGTCCTTCTTGACCCCCACATTCACAAGTCTAGCGCCCACTCCCCAATCCAAATGTACCCTGGCAACAGGTAGGCGGAACACAGTGCCCCCTGCTACCCTCACAGCCACAGTGTCTCCAGTGTGCTGTTTCTCAGGCACCAAGTTCTCTTGAAGCAAGGTCATGGTAGCACCAGTATCCCGTAGACAACTGACCTCCTTCCCATTCACTTTAACCCGTTGCCGGTTATTCCGGTGGGCAGCTTGCACGGGGTCTGCTTCATGTAGGCTGCCCCAGCATTCTGGCGCCTCTACGCAGCGGGCCACAGGCTGAGGATTATGTGGGATTCCGCCAGCGGGTCTTCTCCAGGACTGTGCTTGATTCGCTGCGTTTAGGGGACACTCTGGTCTTTTGTGCCCTAGTTGCTTACATCCAAAGCACCGAATAGGTTGTGAGTAGCCCCGCGAATTGAACCGGGCTCTCTGAGGGTAGTTCGTGGCCGGAGGCCGTGTGGTATAGCGGTGCGCCGGGGGTTGGTAACTGGCAGCTGCTGGGGTGACTGGGGGTCCGTACTCCACTCTAGCAGTGGGCAATCGGTATACTGCTCCCCCTGCCCCTCGTACTGCCACGGATCCGCCAGTGGGTGCTGTATCCGGCACCAAATGGGGAGCTATCAGGGTTAAAGTAGCTCCCGAATCCCGAAGTCCCTGGACCGACATCACCTCATGCAGAATTCCCAGGGGTTCCTCGGCTTGGGTGCTCAACACCTCATGAGCGGCTGGCTCCGTTTGGTAATGGTGAGCAGCCGCCCTTGGGGCCAGGTTCTGTCTGACCTGGTTCCAAGCTTGTCTGCTCCGATTTTGGGTGCACTCACGTGCCATATGTCCCCACTGCTTGCAGGTGTGGCATTGTATATTAGCCCGTCCGTTGTTAGGCTGTAGTCCATGGTGCCTCCTGGCATCAAAATGCTGGTCTGCTAATCTGGCTGCTTCGGTTAAGGTGAGGGGTTTTCGATCTCTCACCCATTCTTGGGCTTCTGGGGACAAGCCGTTAAAGAATTGCTCCAACAGCATCAGTTGTCGCAATTCTTCCATGGTGGTAGCTTGGCTGGCCTGTATCCACCCCTGAGATGCTTGATCCAGCTTGTGGGCCCACTCTGCATGGGAATCTCTTTCTGGCTTGCGCAGGCCTCTAAACTTGCGCCGGTATGCCTCTGAGGTAATGGCATATCTTTCCAAGATCGCTCTCTTCACTTTAGCGTAATCCTTGCTGTCCTCCCTGGGTACAGCGCGATACGCTTCCGCTGCCCTACCGGCTAGCTTGCCTGCTAGCACCGGCACCCATACGGACTGCTCCAAATCATGTAACTCGCACAGTCTCTCAAAATCCTGTAAATACCCATCAATCTCATCCTTCTCCTCACAAAACATTTTAAATGCATGGTATGGGATTTTGGGTCTTACTGGGTTGCTGAGTGCGTCCAAAATGGATTCTGCTCGGGAGGATGCATTCCGCGGACTGTGTGCCATCACGTACTCCTGCACATCTGCCATTACCACGGATAGCATATCCCGTGGTACAGGTTGGGGTAAAAATTCCAGCCTGGTCCTCATTTCCCTCTGGTATAGGGTCTCCTCCATGGCTGCTGGAGGCGTAGCGCTGCGAGCTCTGTCTCCCTCCATCAGCTCAGCAATTAATATAGCCTTGGGTTTGCTGCTGCCTATCTTTCCCCTGGCTTCTAGCAGTTCCTTTTACGTTTGTCTCTTTAGCTTAGAATAATCCATCTCCATTCACTTCGGTCCCTGGTACTCCTTCCATCTTAGTCAGTATTGTAGTAATCCCCCTCTTCCTGAGGTTACTGGCTTGTGTAGTTGCTCTTCTGGGCGATAAGGTTCATTCCGTCGCTTGCCACCAATTGTAACGGTACCAACCGGATACCAAGGGTTAACACCAGGGAACAATGTCCTGCATAGGGAATCAGCAATTCACAACCCAGCCAGTTTTCAGGTTTAAACAGAATGAATTTTATTAAGGCTCATATGCCCAGTATTTATGCAGGTCTGACCCCCCCCAGAAGGGGGGTTGAAAGAATGTTGTACATTAGATGGAGGGAACACGCCCTTTTACATGATACAATAGAATACCTTGCTCAAGCTGATAACAATTTAAACACAGACACACACTTGGCTTTCCTTATCATCTAGGGTCTGCTCTCTGAGGTTGATTAAACAATGGACTGTGTATCAATAACATTAATGACAGTGCACAATAGCTGAGGCTAAAGCTGAACACAGTTAACTCTTTCAGTGCTGACAGAAGGGTCTGTCACATCTACATAACACAATATACAGCCTATAGACAACCTTTCTTATGTTATAGTCCAGAAGTGGCTAGGTTTGCCACAAGTATTAACCCCTAATCTGCCCTCCCTAACATCGCCGACACCTAACTTCAATTATTAACCCCTAATCTGCTGACTGGAGCTCACCGCTATTCTAATAAATGTATTAACCCCTAAAGCTAAGTCTAACCCTAACACTAACACCCCCCTAAATTAAATATAATTTTAATCTAACGAAATTAATTAACTCTTATTAAATAAATTATTCCTATTTAAAGCTAAATACTTACCTGTAGAATAAATCCTAATATAGCTACAATATAAATTATAATTATATTTTAGCTATTTTAGGATTTATATTTATTTTACAGGTAACTTTGTATTTATTTTTACCAGGTACAATAGCTATTAAATAGTTAAGAACTATTTAATAGCTAAAATAGTTAAAATAATTACAAATTTACCTGTAAAATAAATCCTAACCTAAGTTACAATTAAACCTAACACTACACTATCAATAAATTAATTAAATAAAATACCTATAATTATCTACAATTAAACCTAACACTACACTATCAATAAATAAATTAAATACAATTCCTACAAATAAATACAATGAAATAAACTAACTAAAGTACAAAAAATAAAAAAGAACTAAGTTACAAAAAATAAAAAAATATTTACAAACATTAGAAATATATTACAACAATTTTAAACTAATTTCACCTACTCTAAGCCCCCTAATAAAATAACAAAGCCCCCCAAAATAAAAAAATGCCCTACCCTATTCTAAATTACTAAAGTTCAAAGCTCTTTTACCTTACCAGCCCTGAACAGGGCCCTTTGCGGGGCATGCCCCAAGAAGTTCAGCTCTTTTGCCTGTAAAAAAAAAACATACAATACCCCCCCCAACATTACAACCCACCACCCACATACCCCTAATCTAACCCAAACCCCCTTAAATAAACCTAACACTAAGCCCCTGAAGATCTCCCTACCTTGAGTCGTCTTCACCCAGCCGAGCCAAATTCTTCATCCAAGCGGAGCAAGAAGAGGTCCTCCATCCGGTAGAAGTCTTCATCCAAGCGGGGCAGAAGAGGTCTTCCATCCGATTGAAGTCTTCATCCAAGAGGCATCTTCTATCGTCATCCATCCGGCGCGGAGCGACAGCATCCTGAAGACCTCCGACGCGGAACATCCATCCTGGCCGACAACTGAACGACGAATGACGGTTCCTTTAAATGACGTCATCCAAGATGGCGTCCCTCGAATTCCGATTGGCTGATAGGATTCTATCAGCCAATCGGAATTAAGGTAGGAATATTCTGATTGGCTGATGGAATCAGCCAATCAGAATCAAGTTCAATCCGATTGGCTGATCCAATCAGCCAATTAGATTGAGCTAGCATTCTATTGGCTGTTCCGATCAGCCAATAGAATGCAAGCTCAATCTGATTGGCTGATTGGATCAGCCAATCGGATTGAACTTGATTCTGATTGGCTGATTCCATCAGCCAATCAGAATATTCCTACCTTAATTCCGATTGGCTGATAGAATCCTATCAGCCAATCGGAATTCGAGGGAAGCCATCTTGGATGACGTCATTTAAAGGAAGTAGGCGTCGGGAGAAGAGGATCTTCCGTGTCGGATGGAAGATGATGGCTCCCGAAGAAAGAAGATTGAAGATGCCGTTGATAGAAGACTTCATCCGGATCATGGACCTCTTCAGCTCCCGCTTGGATGAAGACTTCATCCGGATCATGGACCTCTTCAGCTCCCGCTTGGATGATGACTTCAGCCGGATCATGGACCTCTTCAGCCCCCCGATTGGGCTTGGATCAGGACATCGGAGGAGCTCTTCTGGATCGATCGGTGAACCTGGTATGGTGAAGATAAGGTAGGAAGATCTTCAGGGGCTTAGTGTTAGGTTTATTTAAGGGGGGTTTGGGTTAGATTAGGGGTATGTGGGTGGTGGGTTGTAATGTTGGGGGGGGGTATTGTATGTTTTTTTTTACAGGCAAAAGAGCTGAACTTCTTGGGGCATGCCCCGCAAAGGGCCCTGTTCAGGGCTGGTAAGGTAACAGAGCTTTGAACTTTAGTAATTTAGAATAGGGTAGGGCATTTTTTTATTTTGGGGGGCTTTGTTATTTTATTAGGGGGCTTAGAGTAGGTGTAATTAGTTTAAAATTGTTGTAATATTTTTCTTATGTTTGTAAATATTTTTTTATTTTTTGTAACTTAGTTCTTTTTTATTTTTTGTACTTTAGTTAGTTTATTTCATTGTAGTTATTTGTAGGTATTGTATTTAATTAATTTATTGATAGTGTAGTGTTAGGTTTAATTGTAGGTAATTGTAGGTATTTTATTTAATTTATTTATTGATAGTGTAGTGTTAGGTTTAATTGTAACTTAGGTTAGGATTTATTTTACAGGTAAATTTGTAATTATTTTAACTATTTTAGCTATTAAATAGTTCTTAACTATTTAATAGCTATTGTACCTGGTTAAAATAAATACAAAGTTACCTGTAAAATAAATATAAATCCTAAAATAGCTATAATATAATTATAATTTATATTGTAGCTATATTAGGATTTATTTTACAGGTAAGTATTTAGCTTTAAATAGGAATAATTTATTTAATAAGAGTTAATTAATTTCGTTAGATTTAAATTATATTTAGCTTAGGGGGGTGTTAGTGTTAGGGTTAGACTTAGCTTTAGGGGTTAATACATTTATTAGAATAGCGGTGAGCTCCGGTCGGCAGATTAGGGGTTAATGTTTGAAGTTAGGTGTCGGGGATGTTAGGGAGGGCAGATTAGGGGTTAATACTATTTATTATAGGGTTAGTGAGGCGGATTAGGGGTTAATAACTTTATTATAATAGCGGTGCGGTCCGGTCGGCAGATTAGGGGTTAATAAGTGTAGGCAGGTGGAGGCGACGTTGAGGGCGGCAGATTAGGGGTTAATAAATATAATATAGGGGTCGGCGGTGTTAGGGGCAGCAGATTAGGGGTACATAGCTATAATGTAGGTGGCGGCGCTTTGCGGTCGGCAGATTAGGGGTTAATTATTGTAGGTAGCTGGCGGCGACGTTGTGGGGGGCAGGTTAGGGGTTAATAAATATAATACAGGGGTCGGCGGTGTTAGGGGCAGCAGATTAGGGGTACATAAGTATAACGTAGGTGGCGGTCGGCAGATTAGGGGTTTAAAAAAATGAATCGAGTGGTGGCGATGTGGGGGGACCTCGGTTTAGGGGTACATAGGTAGTTTATGGGTGTTAGTGTACTTTAGAGCACAGTAGTTAAGAGCTTTATAAACCGGCGTTAGCCCAGAAAGCTCTTAACTACTGACTTTTTTCTGCGGCTGGAGTTTTGTCGTTAGATTTCTAACGCTCACTTCAGCCACGACTCTAAATACCGGAGTTAGGAAGATCCCATTGAAAAGATAGAATACGCAAATGACGTAAGGGGATCTGCGGTATGGAAAAGTCGCGGCTGAAAAGTGAGCGTTAGACCCTTTTTTGACTGACTCCAAATACCGGCGGTAGCCTAAAACCAGCGTTAGGAGCCTCTAACGCTGGTTTTCACGGCTACCGCCAAACTCCAAATCTAGGCCTTAATTTCTGCCTTTTTTACATAATCTGTAAGAGAGATGATATCAAAAAGTAATATATACGCAAATATGATTTATGCGCTTTAGATACGCATGCAAATGCCCGTTCATTAGGAGAATCTTCTAATGTCTAATGTCTTAATCTAAATGCACAATATTAGCAAGAACTTTTTATTTTTTATTTTGTGGGTTCAGTAATTAAATCACAGGTTTAGGTTTTTTGCTCCCCTAGGCACTCAAAATTCTGCTACCCCCCCCCCCAATTTAGGCCTTTTGTGGTAATAATATTTTTTGGTCAGGGTGTAATCTCCCTTTTGGCATTTCCAAAGTAAGTTAAAATTTACCAGGGTCTGCAAAATTATATTTCAATGTGACGTTTCTGAGTACACTTGTGCCCCTTCATCAGACGGTCTGAAGAAGCGGTATAAGTGCTCTGAAATGTCACATTGAAGTAAACAATACCTTCTGGATTAAAGTCCAATGAGTGAGGATCTGTTACACTGTTGCTGAATATTTTGTTCCTGGCAGCGGTTATAAGAGAGGTGTGCATGTATATACTATATATTTTTATATATTTATAAAGAATGGAGGAAGTCTGGAACTGTGTTTAAACACCACAAAATAATTGATAAATGCTTATGAGTGAGGAGGGTAGTGTAATTATTAGTATGCATGTGTCAATTTACTAAGATATATTTTTCCTACTGCAGAGCTATACAAAAGTGAAATGTCCTATCCCTGATACACTTGTTAAAATAACAGCATTAAAATGAGAAATTGCTCTGTGTTGAAACAATTGACAGAAAGGTATTATATATATTGAGAACACACACAATAGCAAAGGCACTATAAAGGCAAGCTCCTCAATAGTCTATTGTTACTTAAGATACTTGTGTATTAGTATCTGTATATTATCTATTTGTGAGGAGTGGTGCTAGCATTTAATTCAAGAATTTATGAACAATTGGGATTGAGTTCCCTGGAGAGAAATGCTTATATAGAACTCTTTGCGCCCGACTGCTTGTAAAGGCAGGATAATTTTATATTAAAATATAACTTTATTACACTTTTTAAAAGATGGGTGAACATAAACATTTAAATTCACTCTATCATATGTTGCTATATTAAATGAACTGTGAGACCTGTTAATTATTAATCTGGCCTTTATAGCGTGAGATAGTTATCGGTGCTCACTAGTTTCCATCCACCAGTCTGCTATCCATGCAGCTATAGTGCCTGCGACAATAGGTGCCAGTGTCTGTTTTGCCCTTTATGGAACCGTTTCCAAACTTACTGTAAATACAAATAGCTTGAAAATCCAGGGACTGGAGTGTTTTCCTCCTCTCTCAGGATCCCCAATGCACATACACTAGACATGACATAGCGCAGGAGTTAGGAGGTGGGCGGGCGGTGAGCAGCGCAGGAAAATTCTTTCTCACTGAACAGGTGGATGTAAACAGTGCCGCCCCCTCCACCTGCCGCACTAGGCATGGGCCTTGTTTGCCTAAGTGGTAATACGCCCCTGGTTGAAATGTTTAGTGATGCTAATAGGTGGCATCTGTGCAATTAACCTGTTGTGCTCCAAAATCATGGAGCTGTGTGTATGTCTTTTGAAGGGTTTGTAAGAGTTTGAACAGAGGCATTATGGGTATATTTTGGATGTGTGTTTTTAGAGGTAATTGATTTTGCTATTTTGTATTAATGTAAAAGTGCAACTTTAGTTGATTAAGCAGGTATAATTTGTTTCTGTTTGGAGATGTTGCTTCCTAATGTCATCCAATATTGGGCTAGATTACAAGTGGAGCGCTATTTTAACGTGTGCCCATAAAGGGTCAAATTTGCCCATTTATGGGTGCACATTAAAAAACCAGACATTACAAGTGGCTGGTTAATGCAACCGCATGCTCACTGCAGAAATTAGTGCTAAGTGCAAATAACCAGAGGTATGACCTCTAGTTAATTAAAATAATTCCCGCAATTGCCCCCTTAGTAAAGTGTACAGTTCCATGTATAGAAAAAATATGAGCATCTCTATTTAGTTGTAAAATAAACTGAACAAAGAAGTTAGAAGGGGTTAAAATGAAGGGGATATTGAAAAAACAACAGCACTGAAAAGTGCCTTTACATAAAGGTCTATGGGGACTGTGTTTTAAACTGCAAATCAATATGTATATGCTTATATACAAATATATTTATGTGTTAATATGTGTATATACATATATATTTATGTGTTAGTGTGTGTATATACATATATATTTATGTGTTACTATGTGTATATACATATATATTTATATGTTATTATGTGTATATACATATATATATTTATGTGTTATTATGTGTATATACATATATATTTATGTGTTAGTGTGTGTATATACATATATATTTATGTGTTACTATGTGTATATACATATATATTTATGTGTTAGTATGTGTATATACATATATATTTATGTGTTAGTATGTGTATATACATATATATTTATGTGTTATTATGTGTATATACATATATATTTATGTGTTAGTATGTGTATATACATATATAGTTATGTGTTATTATGTGTATATACAGATATATTTATATGTTATTATGTGTATATACATATATATTTATGTGTTATTATGTGTATATACATATATATTTATGTGTTACTATGTGTATATACATATATATTTATGTGTTACTATGTGTATATACATATATATTTATGTGTTAGTATGTATATATACATATATATTTATGTGTTACTATGTGTATATACATATATATTTATGTGTTATTATGTGTATATACATATATATTTATGTGTTAGTATGTGTATATACATATATATTTATGTGTTACTATGTGTATATACATATATATTTATGTTACTATGTGTATATATATATATATATATATATATATATATATATTTATGTGTTATTATGTGTATATACATATATATTTATGTATTATTATGTGTATATACATATATATTTATGTGTTATTAAGTGTATATACATATATATTTATGTGTTACTATGTGTATATACATATATATTTATGTGTTAGTATGTGTATATACATATATATTTATGTGTTACTATGTGTATATACATATATATTTATGTGTTAGTATGTGTATATACATATATATTTATGTGTTACTATGTGTATATACATATATATTTATGTGTTAGTATGTGTATATACATATATATTTATGTGTTATTATGTGTATATACATATATATTTATGTGTTACTATGTGTATATACATATATATTTATGTGTTATTATGTGTATATACATATATATTTATGTGTTACTATGTGTATATACATATATATTTATGTGTTAGTATGTATATATACATATACATTTATGTGTTATTATGTGTATATACATATATATTTATGTGTTACTATGTGTATATACATATATATTTATGTGTTATTATGTGTATATACATATATATTTATGTGTTACTATGTGTATATACATATATATTTATGTGTTATTATGTGTATATACATATATATTTATGTGTTACTATGTGTATATACATATATATTTATGTGTTACTATGTGTATATACATATATATTTATGTATTAGTATGTGTATATACATATATATTTATGTGTTAGTATGTGTATATACATATATATTTATGTATTAGTATGTGTATATACATATATATGTATGTGTTAGTATGTGTATATACATATATATTTATGTATTAGTATGTGTATATACATATATATTTATGTATTAGTATGTGTATATACATATATATGTATGTGTTAGTATGTGTATATACATATATATTTATGTGTTACTATGTGTATATACATATATATTTATGTGTTATTATGTGTATATACATATATATTTATGTGTTACTATGTGTATATACATATATATTTATGTGTTACTATGTGTATATACATATATATTCATGTGTTATTATGTGTATATACATATATATTTATGTTAGTATGTGTATATACATATATATATTTATGTGTTAGTATGTGTATATACATATATATTTATGTGTTAGTATGTGTATATACATATATATATTTATGTGTTACTATGTGTATATACATATATATTCATGTGTTATTATGTGTATATACATATATATTTATGTGTTAGTATGTGTATATACATATATATATTTATGTGTTAGTATGTGTATATACATATATATTTATGTGTTACTATGTGTATATACATATATATTTATGTGTTACTATGTGTATATACATATATATTTATGTGTTATTATGTGTATATACAGATATATTTATGTGTTATTATGTGTATATACATATATATTTATGTGTTACTATGTGTATATACATATATATTTATGTGTTACTATGTGTATATACATATATATTTATGTGTTACTATGTGTATATACATATATAGTTATGTGTTACTATGTGTATATACATATATATTTATGTGTTACTATGTGTATATACATATATGTATTTATGTGTTACTATGTGTATATACATATATATTTATGTGTTACTATGTGTATATACATATATATTTATGTGTTAGTATGTGTATATACATATATATTTATGTGTTATTATGTGTATATACATATATATTATGTGTTACTATGTGTATATACATATATATTTATGTGTTATTATGTGTATATACATATATATTTATGTGTTAGTAAGTGTATATACATATATATTTATGTGTTAGTATGTGTGTATATACATATATATTATGTGTTACTATGTGTATATACATATATATTATGTGTTACTATGTGTATATACATATATATTATGTGTTACTATGTGTATATACATATATATTTATGTGTTAGTATGTGTATATACATATATATTTATGTGTTATTATGTGTATATACATATATATTATGTGTTAGTATGTGTATATCAAAAAGAAAGAGTACTGGATGCTCCGATAAAAATTAAACAAATTTATTTATTGATACTTCTTTAAAATAACAGAATCATGGAGAACAAAGAGACACGTTTGCAGGCGCAGCACCAGGGCTTACGCGTTTCGGCTGTGAAGCCTTAATCATAGCATACAGGTGCTGTGCCTGACAGGTGAACTTAACACCTTAGGTTGATTCTCATTGGTTAAAAGAAAATTTAAAAGCAAAAGAAAAACAACCCGCCCGCTTGGAAGTGTCAAGAACTAAATATAGTATAAGTGAAGCAAATACACCATCTCTACTAGAATAGTCCAATAAACAATGAATGGTATAAAGATCCATATGTATACAAACATCGATACAATTATCATTATTTAGAACATAGAAACAAATAGGATGGTTAAAGGACAAAAGGACTAAATATATGTCAAAATGAGGGACAAAAGTATTAGACAAAGGAACTATATATGCCAGGAGAAAATGTAATATATAAATCAACTTAAAAATAGTGTGAGATAAAGAGCAATGCCTAAACCATATGCTAAATAAATGTCAATGGAAAAATAATAATAATTATCAGAAAAGTTAAGACTGCTGGTGCAAAAATGCACGAAAGGTACATAGAAATATACGGTATAGTGTAAATGAATATATTAACGCAACTATATAGTACAGAAAAAAGTTCATGACATTAGCTATATGTGAACTAGGAGTATCATATGTATCTAGCCTTATAAAAGTAGCGATGATATAATCAGAAAAGAAAAATATTTAAGAAATAAAATATGAGGAGTAAAAAAGAGAAAAAGCAAAATGACAAGCACAAAATGCTAAATCCAAGTAGGCATTACATCTAGGGGAGATAACAAAGAACTGGAGTTATTCCCAGTAATTTATTAAATCATACCTAGAGTTAAGTCCTTTGGGTATTCTGGTGTCGAGTTTAAACATCCAGAATGCTTCTCGTTTGGCTAATAGTTTACTGAGGTTACCACCTCTGCTAGGCAGGACCACTTTTTCGATGATACACCATTTTAGTGATGTGAGGTTATTGCCATGTTTGCCATAAAAATGGAGTACCAATGGAGTAGTGGCTTTTCCTATATTGAAAGATGACAAGTGTTCCCTGAATCTGGAGTTCATATCCCTGGAGGTGAGTCCTACATACTGCAGATGACATTCGGTACAGGAAATGAGGTATATGACATTGCTAGCTGTGCAATTGAGACAGGTTTTGATGTCAAATGTCTGGCCGGTAATGTAAGACGTGAAATTATTGGTGACCTGGACAAAGTCACAAGGTTTGCAACGTCTGCTGCCACATTTGAACATCCCTGCGTGTCTCAACCACGAACTTTGATTAGTCTCTATTTTTTTGAGTTCTGTAGGTGCTAGGATACCCCCTAGTGTGTTACTTTTTCTATAGGAACATTTTAGCCCCTTCTCCACTGTAGTAACTAATTTGTCGTCAGCAGCCAGTAAGGCAAAATGTTTTTTGACTATACTGCATACTTTATTGTACTCTGTGCTAAACTGTGTAACAAAGTACACTCCTTGGGACGATTTTGATCTATCATTTTTCGGTTTGTCCTGTAAGAGTGTCTTCCTATCTATATGTTCAAGGGACTTTTTGGCCCTTGTAACATCGTGTGAAGGATACCCTCTTTCCCGAAGTCTGGCTGACAGAGAATCAGCTTCTTTGTCATAGATAACTCTGTCAGAACAATTTCTCTTCAATCTGGTAAATTGTCCCTTGGCAACAGCGTATCTCATTTGTGTGGGATGGCTGCTGTTACCATGCAACAGGGTATTGCCAGATATGGGTTTACGATACACGCTCATGGAGACACCACCATCTTGAGCGCCCGTAAGAGTGAGATCCAAAAAATTTATATGCGTCTTATGTACCTCATGAGTGAATTTTAGGTTCAAATCGTTAGTATTCAGAAATTCCAAGAAAAGTGGCACATCTGACTGTCTGCCTGACCAGACCAAGAGGAGGTCATCGATATATCTCCTGTAAAATTTGATATTTTGTTTGAAGGGATTCCCATCTCCAAAGATGTGGCACAGCTCCCACCAACCCAGGTAAAGGTTGGCGTACGAGGGAGCAAACTTAGCTCCCATGGCTGTGCCACATCTCTGGAGATAGAAATCTCCCTCAAACCTGAAAAAATTGTGTGTGAGTAGGAACTCAATTACAATGATAATAAAATTTTGAAACTCTTGGGATAGGTCACTGTAGTTTTGGAGAAAGGAGGAAATTGCTTGCAGGCCTTGTGTATGAGGTATAGACGAATACAGGGCTACTGCATCTATGGTTAACCAAGCATATTCATGGCTCCATTGAAACGTCTCTAGGATGTTAATTATATGTTTTGTATCGCGAACATATGATACTAAAGAAAGTACCATAGGTTGCAAGATCGAATCTACCCACTGTGAGAGGTGCTCCAAAAGGGAGTCAATCCCACTCACAATGGGTCTGCCTTGTACTTGTGTAATGCTTTTGTGCACTTTTGGAAAGTGATGGAAACAGGGGATCCTAGGAAATTGTACATCAAGATATTTAACAGTCTTATCATCCAGGAAACCCAGTTCCCTACCATCATCCAGAATGTGTTTCAATTGTGATTTAAAGATATTGGTAGGATCCCTGTGAAGTTTTTCATAATCGTCTGTATTATGAAGCTGACGTTTGGCCTCAGCAATATAATCACTCCTATTCATTACAACTACTGCCCCGCCTTTGTCGGCGGGGCGTATGACTATCTGATTGTTGCCCTTGAGTTCAGCTAGGGCATTTTTCTGTTTAAGAGTAAGGTTTTGTCTAACTTTCTTGGTTTCTTTATGAAGCTTGATTAGATCCATCTCAACTCTCTGTTGGTAAGTTTCTAAGATTTGACCTCTACTCATGATAGGATAGAAGCTAGATTTCTCCATAAGTGTGGTACTTCTGTTGGTGAGATCTGTCTCTGTGCTCGATTCAGTTGCTAGAGTTTGAAGAGCAACTATATCACACATTTCTGCAAAATCACTGATGTTATTAGTCATAGGTGGTGTAAGTGTGGCTCGTTCGGCTGACGCAGTGTTTGTACTGAAAAAATGTTTTTTCAGAGTCAAGTTTCTTATAAGGCGATTTACATCTATAAGTGTCTGAAAAAGATTGAAACTGCTCGTGGGTGAAAAGCCTAAACCTAAAGCTAAAACAGAATGTTGTTGTGGTGTTAAATTCACAGATGAAAGGTTAATGACATTTGTAATCATTTGTATTTGCTCAGTGGTTTGTTCCCCCTCCGAGGATATCTGGCTTGACCGACTTTGGTCGGTCCTCCATTGTGTGTTTGATCTGGGGCCTGTGGAAAAACCTGTTCCAGATCATTGGAGGCTATACCGGTGTTTGGTATAACTAAAGTGGGGGGAGCATTAGGCATGTTAGTTGTTATATAACGATTGTTGGTATGTTCTTGTGAGTATTGCTCTTTATGTCTCACTATGGGTGCATTGTCTAGAGCTGGTGTGTATGTCTGTTTATTTTTGAGTATGCCTATAGGGAAGGATGGCATATTTTGAGCAATGGGGATGTCGCTAGTTGTAGGAGGGGCAGCAGAAGGCGTAGCGAGTTTGTTACCCTCATCAGAGGAGCCATCATTGTCGCTACTTGAGAAAGAGACATTTCTAGAGTTAGATCTATGTCTTCTACGTCCTCTGTTGCCCCTCCGTGTACCTGAGGGAAATTGATTGCGTCTGTATTCTCCCCTTTGCTTACGATTCCAAATATATACAGAGTCACTCTGGTAATCAGAGCGATCTCTTAAAAATTTGGAATGCTTGTTTTCCATTATTAGGCTTTTGCCTCTTGCTACCATGCCCCTAAGAATAGAATCAAATTTAACAAATTGAGGGTCTGAAATACGTTTGTCCATTTCGACTTGTAAGTCCATAATCTCTTTTTTGATAGTGTCCAGTTGTTTGGATTTGTAGCTTCTTAACATCAACATCAGTCGGGAAGAGCATTCAGAAAGGACCTCGTTCCAATTTTTTACGAATTCTTTGTCGCTGGTATCCACATCAAAGGAAGGAAATTTGAAAACTCTCAATCCTCTCGGTATCATGCCTTCTTGTATATATTTATCGAAGGCCCATACGTCCCATTGCACTTTGCACTCTTTTAGGAGTAACGACTCCATTAATTCAAAAAGAGAACTGAGTGAGAGAACCTCCTTGCTGTCTGAAAAGATCTGTTCGTAATCAGACTGATGATTACTCCTGGCTGTTGCAGGCATTAATGAAAAGAAGTCTCTGTTGGTATTTGCTTGACTAGTATTAGACAGTTGGTTCTCCATGTTAATAAAGTGGTAGAGATCTCAAACAGTCCCAAGTGTGAAAAAGCTCTGCACCTGCTGTATCCTAAAGGTACCTCCAGTAGTACCTGAGAGAACACAATATATGCAAGAAAAGATAACAGACAGGTGGGTCACACTAGCTGTGTAAATATAGCAATGTTCGTTGCACAATGTAACTGCCCTCGAAACCCCATGCAGCAAATAGATACAGTCACTAATAAACACACTCTCAAATAAGCAGGTATCAGCGTTGATGAATGTATAATATCATAGGAGACAAAGGGAACGCTGGCGTGTCATATGCCAGACTCACCTCAAACTGGTGGTTCCTCAGCTCACAAGGACGAAAAGCTTTCGGCTGACTCGTGCTGAGCAGTGTGTACGTAGGTCGCTCTGTGGTTGAAGCTGGCTCCAAATTCGTGCAGACCTCCAAGGGGTAACAGCATCCAAATCGGCATTCGCCTTTATATCCACCTCCGTGTAAGTATATAGGAGGGATAAGAAATCCAATGGTGTCCAGCACAGCAGGTAGATCCGCAGGTAAATCTGCAGCCGCGGCAACTTTGAGGATAGGTGGGGGGAGGGCAGTTGCAGGAGGAACTGTAGAGACTCAGATTCGGCAGCAAACCAGTGGGTCTGGAGCAATGAACATCAAAAAGAAAGAGTACTGGATGCTCCGATAAAAATAAAACAAATTTATTTATTGATACTTCTTTAAAATAACAGAATCATGGAGAACAAAGAGACACGTTTGCAGGCGCAGCACCAGGGCTTACGCGTTTCGGCTGTGAAGCCTTAATCATAGCATACAGGTGCTGTGCCTGACAGGTGAACTTAACACCTTAGGTTGATTCTCATTGGTTAAAAGAAAATTTAAAAGCAAAAGAAAAACAACCCGCCCGCTTGGAAGTGTCAAGAACTAAATATAGTATAAGTGAAGCAAATACACCATCTCTACTAGAATAGTCCAATAAACAATGAATGGTATAAAGATCCATATGTATACAAACATCGATACAATTATCATTATTTAGAACATAGAAACAAATAGGATGGTTAAAGGACAAAAGGACTAAATATATGTCAAAATGAGGGACAAAAGTATTAGACAAAGGAACTATATATGCCAGGAGAAAATGTAATATATAAATCAACTTAAAAATAGTGTGAGATAAAGAGCAATGCCTAAACCATATGCTAAATAAATGTCAATGGAAAAATAATAATAATTATCAGAAAAGTTAAGACTGCTGGTGCAAAAATGCACGAAAGGTACATAGAAATATACTCCAGTTCTTTGTTATCTCCCCTAGATGTAATGCCTACTTGGATTTAGCATTTTGTGCTTGTCATTTTGCTTTTTCTCTTTTTTACTCCTCATATTTTATTTCTTAAATATTTTTCTTTTCTGATTATATCATCGCTACTTTTATAAGGCTAGATACATATGATACTCCTAGTTCACATATAGCTAATGTCATGAACTTTTTTCTGTACTATATAGTTGCGTTAATATATTCATTTACACTATACCGTATATTTCTATGTACCTTTCGTGCATTTTTGCACCAGCAGTCTTAACTTTTCTGATAATTATTATTATTTTTCCATTGACATTTATTTAGCATATGGTTTAGGCATTGCTCTTTATCTCACACTATTTTTAAGTTGATTTATATATTACATTTTCTCCTGGCATATATAGTTCCTTTGTCTAATACTTTTGTCCCTCATTTTGACATATATTTAGTCCTTTTGTCCTTTAACCATCCTATTTGTTTCTATGTTCTAAATAATGATAATTGTATCGATGTTTGTATACATATGGATCTTTATACCATTCATTGTTTATTGGACTATTCTAGTAGAGATGGTGTATTTGCTTCACTTATACTATATTTAGTTCTTGACACTTCCAAGCGGGCGGGTTGTTTTTCTTTTGCTTTTAAATTTTCTTTTAACCAATGAGAATCAACCTAAGGTGTTAAGTTCACCTGTCAGGCACAGCACCTGTATGCTATGATTAAGGCTTCACAGCCGAAACGCGTAAGCCCTGGTGCTGCGCCTGCAAACGTGTCTCTTTGTTCTCCATGATTCTGTTATTTTAAAGAAGTATCAATAAATAAATTTGTTTTATTTTTATCGGAGCATCCAGTACTCTTTCTTTTTGATGTTCATTGCTCCAGACCCACTGGTTTGCTGCCGAATCTGAGTCTCTACAGTTCCTCCTGCAACTGCCCTCCCCCCACCTATCCTCAAAGTTGCCGCGGCTGCAGATTTACCTGCGGATCTACCTGCTGTGCTGGACACCATTGGATTTCTTATCCCTCCTATATACTTACACGGAGGTGGATATAAAGGCGAATGCCGATTTGGATGCTGTTACCCCTTGGAGGTCTGCACGAATTTGGAGCCAGCTTCAACCACAGAGCGACCTACGTACACACTGCTCAGCACGAGTCAGCCGAAAGCTTTTCGTCCTTGTGAGCTGAGGAACCACCAGTTTGAGGTGAGTCTGGCATATGACACGCCAGCGTTCCCTTTGTCTCCTATGATATTATACATTCATCAACGCTGATACCTGCTTATTTGAGAGTGTGTTTATTAGTGACTGTATCTATTTGCTGCATGGGGTTTCGAGGGCAGTTACATTGTGCAACGAACATTGCTATATTTACACAGCTAGTGTGACCCACCTGTCTGTTATCTTTTCTTGCATATATTTAGTATGTGTATATACATATATATTTATCTGTTAGTATGTGTATATACATATATATTTATCTGTTAGTATGTGTGTATATACATATATATTTATGTGTTAGTATGTGTATATACATATATATTTATGTGTTACTATGTGTATATACATATATATTTATGTGTTACTATGTGTATATACATATATATTTATGTGTTACTATGTGTATATACATATATATTTATGTGTTATTATGTGTATATACATATATATTTATGTGTTACTATGTGTATATACATATATATTTATCTGTTAGTATGTGTATATACATATATATTTATGTGTTAGTATGTGTATATAGATATATATATATCTGTTAGTATGTGTATATACATATATATTTATGTGTTACTATGTGTATATACATATATATTTATGTGTTACTATGTGTATATACTTTATCTGTTAGTATGTGTATATACATATATATTTATGTGTTAGTATGTGTATATAGATATATATTTATCTGTTAGTATGTGTATATACATATATATTTATCTGTTAGTATGTGTATATAGATATATATTTATCTGTTAGTATGTGTATAAAGATATATATTTATCTGTTAGTATGTGTATATACTTTATCTGTTAGTATGTGTATATACATATATATTTATGTGTTAGTATGTGTATATAGATATATATTTATCTGTTAGTATGTGTATATACATATATATTTATGTGTTAGTATGTGTATATAGATATATATTTATCTGTTAGTATGTGTATATACATATATATTTATGTGTTATTATGTGTATATACATATATATTTATGTATTAGTATGTGTATATACATATATATTTATGTGTTACTATGTGTATATACATATATATTTATGTGTTACTATGTGTATATACAGATATATTTATGTGTTATTATGTGTATATACATATATATTTATGTGTTAGTATGTGTATATACATATATATTTATGTGTTAGTATGTGTATATACATATATATGTATGTGTTAGTATGTGTATATACATATATATTTATGTGTTAGTATGTGTATATACATATATATTTATGTGTTACTATGTGTATATACATATATATTTATGTGTTAGTATGTGTATATACATATATATTTATGTGTTATTATGTGTATATAGATATATATTTATCTGTTAGTATGTGTATATACATATATATTTATCTGTTAGTATGTGTATATAGATATATATTTATCTGTTATTATGTGTATATACATATATATTTATGTGTTACTATGTGTATATACTTTATCTGTTAGTATGTGTATATACATATATATTTATGTGTTAGTATGTGTATATAGATATATATTTATCTGTTAGTATGTGTATATACATATATATTTATGTGTTAGTATGTGTATATAGATATATATTTATCTGTTAGTATGTGTATATACATATATATTTATGTGTTATTATGTGTATATACATATATATTTATGTATTAGTATGTGTATATACATATATATTTATGTGTTACTATGTGTATATACATATATATTTATGTGTTACTATGTGTATATACAGATATATTTATGTGTTATTATGTGTATATACATATATATTTATGTGTTAGTATGTGTATATACATATATATTTATGTGTTAGTATGTGTATATACATATATATGTATGTGTTAGTATGTGTATATACATATATATTTATGTGTTAGTATGTGTATATACATATATATTTATGTGTTACTATGTGTATATACATATATATTTATGTGTTACTATGTGTATATACTTACATAAGATATTTCCAATCTAATACTTATTGATACTAAATATACAAATAAGCTGCATCAACTAATTAGAAATCATTTCCGTTTTTATAGGCAAAAGTTTAGTCCAAAGTCCTGCCAGAAACAGTTAAGATTTCATACAGTCAGTGGATAATATCAATAATTACATCACTGGGACCCATAACTGGGGTACTATCAGTCACGGAACAATCCTCCTCCCTTCTTTTCCTTTCATTTATTTAAATACTTTAGAAATAACCCCACTCATGAGTTAGAAGCACAATAAGATCCATCTAGTACCATTAGGGTAAACACTGTTATAAACTTTTTTGATCATACGTAAGAAAGAAAGGAGAAGAAAAGAAATAAATCCTTTTAACAAATTATTTTATTTGCATGTAAAAAGAAAGACATGTATAAGAGAATACTATTCCACTTAGAGTTACGACTACCAGTAATAGAGCTTTCAGCTCTTAACATTTAAATAGCAAAAATATTTTTCAAAATATCAACAAAGAGGTTACCATGGTTACCGCAGACGCCGCACAAATAATGTCAGTTCAACGTGAACTTCAAACACTTACTATTATCATCAGTGAAACTACCAAACTATACCAACAATTGTATAGAATACACAAAGTAGTTAACCCGGTAAAATTTACCTCCAATCATGGTTTATAGTTCCAAGAAATTTTCGGCGTTTGCCGTTACCATGGATACATTGATATAAAGGCTGAGATCTGGCATGAGCGGACCGCTACGCACTGACGTACAAATAAGACGTAGCATAACCACTCCCCTCTATTGGGTATAAATAGAACACCGGACCCACTGCACAACCACATTACCTCTGACGAAGAAGTACCATACGGACACACTTCGAAACGCGTAAGGTCCTTTGAATAGTGGCAGTGCAGTTTTACTTTATCCAGCGGTCCGGCTCATTCTTTGCTTGCCATACTCCAAGCCTCTCGCATTACAGCAGGCTCCTTACTTACTCAAAATAACGTAGCCTGTCAGTTAACAACAGGACTAATAGTGGCTCCTTAATCCCACAACATTGTTTTCTTCAGTCACACGATTTGACTATTGCAAGTGCACTGCAATTTTCTATCAACAAATACAAGTGACTGTGTGTATATTAACGGATATAAATCACCGGTAATCAAGTCTTTCAGTTTCAAGCTCTACACCATTAGATTGACCTGGTTCAATCTACACCTTTTAACTATTTTAAATGTTTGAATGCTTACCTCATCATGGATTGAGGTTTTAAAATGTAAGTGTGTAGCGTTTATATCACTGTAATAAATTAACACTTTGTATACAGTATTACGCTATGTTTCTTTTGTCCTCTTTTCCTCTATAAATTATCGAACTGGGATAATACCATACTCCTGAGAGACCACAGACAAGTTCCTCAACATAAGGAAAAGAGCTATTGGAAGTTTCCATTCAGCAAGTGGCACGTACAAGAACAGAGTATCAACACTCTCCTGTGGAAAACGGTCACAGACAACACACCACCACTGCTCCAGAATCACCTGAATTTACCTTTTCGTGACCACTCATTACCTCATATGATTGAGGGTAAATCTGGTAAGGAGACATCTACTATAGTGAATGCTGTAGATCATATTCCACACTAAGATTGGAAGCAGAAAAGACTCTGTAGGCTTTTCTTACCAACGAAAAATATATTTACACTGACTTTATTAGTATTAGTACGCCTTATAATAGAATAATAACTTATATATGGTAATTGTTGCGCTGAACTCTGTATATGATTGTTTTCTCTTTTATATTAACGTTTCTATAAGTGACAAGGGTACACTTTGATCATTTCAAGCTGCACTACCATTTGAACGATCAGGTAGTTTTATTATACTACTCTCTTTACCACTCTCTGTCCATTTACAACATTAGGTATAATTTAGCGCTGGTAACTTCTCTTGTCTTACTCCATACTATGTGTATATACATATATATTTATGTGTTAGTATGTGTATATACATATATAGTTATGTGTTACTATGTGTATATACATATATATTTATGTGTTAGTATGTGTATATACATATATAGTTATGTGTTACTATGTGGATATACATATATATTTATGTGTTACTATGTGTATATACATATATATTTATGTGTTACTATGTGTATATACATATATAGTTATGTGTTACTATGTGTATATACATATATATTTATGTGTTACTATGTGTATATACATATATATTTATGTGTTACTATGTGTATATACATATATATTTATGTGTTACTATGTGTATATACATATATATTTATGTGTTACTATGTGTATATACATATATATTTATGTGTTACTATGTGTATATACATATATATTTATGTGTTACTATGTGTATATACATATATAGTTATGTGTTACTATGTGTATATACATATATATATTTATGTGTTACTATGTGTATATACATATATATTTATGTGTTACTATGTGTATATACATATATATTTATGTGTTACTATGTGTATATACATATATATTTATGTGTTACTATGTGTATATACATATATATTTATGTGTTACTATGTGTATATACATATATATTTATGTGTTACTATGTGTATATACATATATATTTATGTGTTACTATGTGTATATACATATATATTTATGTGTTACTATGTGTATATACATATATATTTATGTGTTGCTATGTGTATATACATATATATTTATGTGTTGCTATGTGTATATACATATATATTTATGTGTTAGTATGTGTATATACATATATAGTTATGTGTTACTATGTGTATATACATATATATTTATGTGTTAGTATGTGTATATACATATATAGTTATGTGTTACTATGTGTATATACATATATATTTATGTGTTAGTATGTGTATATACATATATATTTATGTGTTACTATGTGTTTATACATATATATATTTATGTGTTACTATGTGTATATACATATATATGTATGTGTTACTATGTGTATATACATATATAGTTATGTGTTACTATGTGTATATACATATAGATTTATGTGTTAGTATGTGTATATACATATATATTTATGTGTTACTATGTGTATGTACATATATATTTATGTGTTAGTATGTGTATATACATATATATTTATGTGTTATTATGTGCATATACATATATAGTTATGTGTTACTATGTGTATATACATATATATTTATGTGTTACTATGTGTATATACATATATATTTATGTGTTACTATGTGTATATACATATATATTTATGTGTTACTATGTGTATATACATATATATTTATGTGTTATTATGTGTATAATATATACATATATATTTATATGTTATTATGTGTATATACATATATATATTTATGTGTTATTATGTGTATATACATATATATTTATGTGTTAGTATGTGTATATACATATATATTTATGTGTTACTATGTGTATATACATATATATTTATGTGTTACTATGTGTATATACATATATATTTATGTGTCATTATGTGTATATACATATATATTTATGTGTTACTATGTGTATATACATATATATTTATGTGTTATTATGTGTATATACATATATATTTATGTGTTATTATGTGTATATACATATATATTTATGTGTTAGTATGTGTATATACATATATATTTATGTGTTATTATGTGTATATACATATATATTTATGTGTTACTATGTGTATACGAACAATCACAAAGAAGGCAGGATCCAGCTTTAGTGTATAGTAAAATCCAATTTTATTAGGTTTGATTAAAACGCCAAACAGGCTATAGAAACAGCACAAACAGAGTAGGTGTGTGAGCGTGACACCAGAGCTTACATGTTTCGGCCCGCAGCCGTAATCATAGCCATAGGTGTCATGCAGGTGAGTGCATACTTAAAAAGGTAATAGTAAAATGTGATTGGACAAGAATACAAATTCAAAATACGCCCACACTCCACAGATAGAAAGGGAATTAACCCTTGTTTCCCTTGATATGGAACAACATGTGTAAATACATTAGCAGATAAATATATGTACAAAATAGTATAATCTCCAAAACAACATTAGTAAATGATATGAATGTTAGAAATGTTAAAAACACTGGCCATATAGACCGCACAGAATACTATGTGAATATAAGAATAGAAGATATACACATATAATATACTGCACTTAATGTACTATACTTCAGAATACGGTACAGAATGTATAATATGTTTACCTCATAACACTTAACACTTCAAATACACAATCTTGTATAGTTTAACCCCTACCTACCAGATAAATATTAATAGAATATGTACTATAGTATCAATGCACCTTAATTTTATATATATATATATATATAATAGTGCTAGTGGCTAGCTGTGGTACTATATAAACCTTATAAATAGTGTATTAGAGGATAAAATAGGAGGATATGGGGAGAAACATAATATATAGTTCGGTAATGAATGAGAGTCAAAAAGGATATGGAATAGGGAAATTAAATAAAAATTAAAATGTAAAAAATGAAAGTAAAAAACGCTGGAATGAAGTGTATGTGCTCAGTAAAAATATATATATGCCCTAGAATTACGGTCCTAGATAGCTAATACTGGGAAAATGTAAGAAATATATATATATACACAAACATCACAAATATAGCATGGTAATATCCTGATGATGAGCAGTAGTGCTTAAGGATATTTGTATATACATATACACTACTCCATATGTAGGGCAACATTGAAGTGAAGGTCTATAAACCCATAATTGCAGTAATACCAATAATTACACAGGATGGTAATTGGATAGTACATGAAATGTATAATATGTTATACTATATATTATATAAGGCTGGTGGACATTACAGCAGGGCTAGCTAGTGTGGCTATTCCCAGAAATTAATTAAATCATATCTGGAGTTTAATCCTAAAGGAAGTCTAGTTTTTAACGTATAGATCCAATATACTTCCCTTTTGGCAAGTATATTCTCTAAGTTGCCACCCCTCTTCGGCACCTTGGCTTGTTCTATTGCCAGCCATTTAAAAGAATTTAAGCTACATCTGTGTTTATTGGCAAAATGTTGAACCAGAGGTGTACTTGACGTGCCTTTAGTAATTGTAGAAAAGTGTTCTCTGATACGTGAATTGATGTCCCTCGAGGTTAACCCTACATACTGGATATTACATAAGGTGCATATAATAACGTATATGACATCCGTACTTTGGCAATTGAGGCAAGTTTTAATTGGATATGTCTGACCAGTTGTTGTAGAGGTGAATTCTTTAGTAACCCAAGCAAAATCACAGGGTTTACACTTTTTATGGCCGCATTTAAACATACCTAAATGTTGTAGCCATGAGCTAGTAGGTTGTAATGTCTGTTTGAGTTCTGTTGGCGACAGCATAGATGCTAGTGTGGGGCTTTTTCTGTATGAACACCTGACCCCTTGTTTCACTGTGTCAATCAGCTTATCATCAGCTGCCAGTAGAGGGAAATGTTTCTTAACTATATTACAAATCTGTGAGTATTGTGTACTGTATGTTGTCACAAAGTGTACACCTTGAAAATCACTGTGTGTTTGTTTGGGTTTGTCTTTCAAAAGTTGGTCCCTATCTAGCTTGTCCACAGCTGATCTAGCTTGTTTGATGTGTCTGCGTGTATATTTTCTTTCTTTAAGCCTCTTCTCAAGGCAATCAGCCTCCTGCACATAATCCACAGTGTTGCTACAGTTCCTCTTTAGCCTAGAAAATTGGCCCTTTGCAACAGCATATGATGTATTTTTGGGATGGCAACTGGAAGCGTGCAGGAGGGTGTTGCCGGAGATGGGCTTGCGATATACTTTAGAGGTGATTTGTCCACTACTTTCTCCTGTAAGGCATAGGTCTAAATAATTAATAGACTTTGTGTCTGTAATGTAAGTAAAACTTAAGTTTAAATCGTTATTATTGATCATTTCCATGAAAGACAGTATATCTACAGGTGACCCTGACCAGATAAAAAGAAGGTCATCTATGTAGCGTTTAAAAAAACAAATATGTGATCTGTATGGGTTACTATGGTCAAAGATGTTGTCTAGCTCCCATTTGCCAAGAAATAAATTTGCATAGGAGGGGGCGTATTTCGCCCCCATGGCCGTTCCACATCTCTGAACATAGTATTGCCCTTCAAAGGTGAAAAAATTGTGAGTCAAAAGAAATTCTAGGATTCTCAGAACGTAGTCTTGGAAATCTGGTTTGTATTCTGTATGTGTAGTCAAAAAATACCTAACTGCCTCAATACCTTTTTTATGTGGAATTCTGGAATATAGAGAGACCACATCCACTGAAAGCCAGTGATAGTTTGTTTGCCAATTTGTGTCAGTTAGCAAATTGAGTACATGCTTTGAATCCCTGGTATATGACGGTAGTTGGTTAACCAGAGGTTGTAAAATGGCATCAAGCCACTGGGACAATCTTTCAAATAAGGAGTCTATACCGCTAACTATTGGGCGGCCCTTTACATCAGTTAATGATTTATGGACCTTGGGGAACATATGGAACACTGGGATCCTAGGATATTTGACATAAAGATAGTCTGCTGTATTTTCATCCAAAAAACCATGTTCAACACCATCATCTAGGATACCACATAGGAGTTTCTTATACTCATTTGTTGGATTTCTGGGTAAGAGTGAGTAGTCTGAAGGATTACTTAGCTGTCTGAGAGCTTCTGATACATAATCTTTCCTATCAAGGACTACAATAGTGCCGCCCTTATCTGACGGTCTAATCACAAGATTTGGTTGTTGTTGTAATGACCTGAGTGCTTGGGATTGTCTTTTGGTCAGATTATTTGCTGTACTATCTATAGTCTCAGGTTTCGGTTTGACCACGTAGGTCCCCCGGCATATCCAGAGCATCTTTATGGTAAAGATCATACAGCCAAGTCGCAACTACAGGGGCGGTAGAGCTCATTTGGGGTAAGTCCCGGGAACAACGAAATAGACTGTTGCATATGTTTGTTTGCAGTGGAGTTGCATATTTGAAGAGCTTTTCTTATCCTTCCATATTTCTCATTTATTTGGGGTATTACTGGTGATACCCAGAGAAACTCTTCATTGCAGTATACAAATACAGGGGCTCTATTTTACTATTTACTACTATATATTGACTATCCACTATAACAGTGAACATTTAATTAATACGATTGCTATAGAATTATAATGGAAGAAACAGCACAACAACAATATTTTTCCCTGAGACCGGCTACAACACGTAGTGAATTTTCCACAGAATGTGAAAAAATATTTTCTGAGGATAAGGGGACACTTTCACTCAGCACTTTATTTGATACTATGGAAACCCTTCTGTTTAAAGAAACTAAGGCACAGTGGGACATTTGGACATTCCAATCATATCTTAAAGCCCAAATGATTCCCAGAGGACTGAGAATTTTTAAATTTCCTACTTTTGAGGTTGATACCACAGATGTAGAATTTGTTGATAAATGGAATGCATTGTTATCAGAATGTTCATGCCAATTAATGTTACTATTAATACAATATAGGACAAAGCAACTAAGTGATATCAAACTAGAGATAGATACCCTTCAGATTGAGTTTAACAATAGAAGTATTGATCCAGATTTTGCCAAATTCGATAAGATCCTGCAAGAGTCTTTGGCCCGTGGTAAGCAAATCATAATGGAAAACAAACATATTAAGTTTGTACGTGACAAAACTGATTACCAGAAAAACTCAGTGTATATTTGGAACAAACAACAACGTTCCAACTATAGACAAAGCTTACCACAGAGCAAAAACCGTAGAGGCAATCGCAGACATGGTAGAGGTCACCGCAAACAGGTCAGCTTCTCTGATAGTGATACAGACAGATCGTCTGATGAATATAACTCAGGTGGCGAATATAACTCAGGTGGTGACAATGAGATAGACAGAGTAACACAAACAAACACTATTTCTAACACTCAACAGGGCATTCTAAAGGTACCCACTGTTCCCACTGCTTCCTCCAATATTGTTAATGCCTCTAATACTCCCAGTATGCCCAACACAACATCTGCTAGCCTGGTACCACAAGCAGCAAGATCCAAAGATAAAAATACTGTGTCCAAATATGTTCCTACTAACAGACCAGATGAACAAATGAGTGCACACATTGGGAACACAGGGGCACAAGATATGCTACTTTTACATCAGGTTTTTCCAATAGGTCCACCTTTGCAGGGTATAGGGGGGACACCTTACAACAGCCAAGAGAGATACCCTGTACGGGGCAACCGCACACAGACCAAATACAAATAAATAGTGTGGTAAACTTATCCTCAACTACATTGACTAAAGATCAAATAGATGTATTGTCTCTGGGTTTAGGTTTTGCACCTACTACAAGCTTTGACATTTTCCAAACACTCATCGATATCAACAAATTTGTAAGGAATATCACACTTAAGAAACATTTTGCAGACACTCCATATGAGATCACCCACTCTGAATCAACTAGTGTCCACACTACAACATGTACAGGTATAAACACATTTTCAGAAGTCTGTGATCTTATATCTCTACAAAATCTAGCCATAGAGAGTAACAATGCATCTGGAACACTGAATAGGGCTTTTTCATTCAAAAACAAATCTACCTTCTACCCGATACAAAACAGAGGGCCAATAATAGAGACATTCCACGCACGAGTAGAGGCAGACCTGCAGAAACTGAAGGAGACTATAGATAGTACAGCAAATAATCTGACCAAAAGACAATCCCAAGCACTCAGGTCATTACAACAACAACCAAATCTTGTGATTAGACCGTCAGATAAGGGCGGCACTATTGTAGTCCTTGATAGGAAAGATTATGTATCAGAAGCTCTCAGACAGCTAAGTAATCCTTCAGACTACTCACTCTTACCCAGAAATCCAACAAATGAGTATAAGAAACTCCTATGTGGTATCCTAGATGATGGTGTTGAACATGGTTTTTTGGATGAAAATACAGCAGACTATCTTTATGTCAAATATCCTAGGATCCCAGTGTTCCATATGTTCCCCAAGGTCCATAAATCATTAACTGATGTAAAGGGCCGCCCAATAGTTAGCGGTATAGACTCCTTATTTGAAAGATTGTCCCAGTGGCTTGATGCCATTTTACAACCTCTGGTTAACCAACTACCGTCATATACCAGGGATTCAAAGCATGTACTCAATTTGCTAACTGACACAAATTGGCAAACAAACTATCACTGGCTTTCAGTGGATGTGGTCTCTCTATATTCCAGAATTCCACATAAAAAAGGTATTGAGGCAGTTAGGTATTTTTTGACTACACATACAGAATACACACCAGATTTCCAAGACTACGTTCTGAGAATCCTAGAATTTCTTTTGACTCACAATTTTTTCACCTTTGAAGGGCAATACTATGTTCAGAGATGTGGAACGGCCATGGGGGCGAAATACGCCCCCTCCTATGCAAATTTATTTCTTGGCAAATGGGAGCTAGACAACATCTTTGACCATAGTAACCCATACAGATCACATATTTGTTTTTTTAAACGCTACATAGATGACCTTCTTTTTATCTGGTCAGGGTCACCTGTAGATATACTGTCTTTCATGGAAATGATCAATAATAACGATTTAAACTTAAGTTTTACTTACGTTACAGACACAAAGTCTATTAATTATTTAGACCTATGCCTTACAGGAGAAAGTAGTGGACAAATCACCTCTAAAGTATATCGCAAGCCCATCTCCGGCAACACCCTCCTGCACGCTTCCAGTTGCCATCCCAAAAATACATCATATGCTGTTGCAAAGGGCCAATTTTCTAGGCTAAAGAGGAACTGTAGCAACACTGTGGATTATGTGCAGGAGGCTGATTGCCTTGAGAAGAGGCTTAAAGAAAGAAAATATACACGCAGACACATCAAACAAGCTAGATCAGCTGTGGACAAGCTAGATAGGGACCAACTTTTGAAAGACAAACCCAAACAAACACACAGTGATTTTCAAGGTGTACACTTTGTGACAACATACAGTACACAATACTCACAGATTTGTAATATAGTTAAGAAACATTTCCCTCTACTGGCAGCTGATGATAAGCTGATTGACACCGTGAAACAAGGGGTCAGGTGTTCATACAGAAAAAGCCCCACACTAGCATCTATGCTGTCGCCAACAGAACTCAAACAGACATTACAACCTACTAGCTCATGGCTACAACATTTAGGTATGTTTAAATGCGGCCATAAAAAGTGTAAACCCTGTGATTTTGCTTGGGTTACTAAAGAATTCACCTCTACAACAACTGGTCAGACATATCCAATTAAAACTTGCCTCAATTGCCAAAGTACGGATGTCATATACGTTATTATATGCACCTTATGTAATATCCAGTATGTAGGGTTAACCTCGAGGGACATCAATTCACGTATCAGAGAACACTTTTCTACAATTACTAAAGGCACGTCAAGTACACCTCTGGTTCAACATTTTGCCAATAAACACAGATGTAGCTTAAATTCTTTTAAATGGCTGGCAATAGAACAAGCCAAGGTGCCGAAGAGGGGTGGCAACTTAGAGAATATACTTGCCAAAAGGGAAGTATATTGGATCTATACGTTAAAAACTAGACTTCCTTTAGGATTAAACTCCAGATATGATTTAATTAATTTCTGGGAATAGCCACACTAGCTAGCCCTGCTGTAATGTCCACCAGCCTTATATAATATATAGTATAACATATTATACATTTCATGTACTATCCAATTACCATCCTGTGTAATTATTGGTATTACTGCAATTATGGGTTTATAGACCTTCACTTCAATGTTGCCCTACATATGGAGTAGTGTATATGTATATACAAATATCCTTAAGCACTACTGCTCATCATCAGGATATTACCATGCTATATTTGTGATGTTTGTGTATATATATATATTTCTCTTACATTTTCCCAGTATTAGCTATCTAGGACCGTACTTCTAGGGCATATATATATTTTTACTGAGCACATACACTTCATTCCAGCGTTTTTTACTTTCATTTTTTACATTTTAATTTTTATTTAATTTCCCTATTCCATATCCTTTTTGACTCTCATTCATTACCGAACTATATATTATGTTTCTCCCCATATCCTCCTATTTTATCCTCTAATACACTATTTATAAGGTTTATATAGTACCACAGCTAGCCACTAGCACTATTATATATATATATATAAAATTAAGGTGCATTGATACTATAGTACATATTCTATTAATATTTATCTGGTAGGTAGGGGTTAAACTATACAAGATTGTGTATTTGAAGTGTTAAGTGTTATGAGGTAAACATATTATACATTCTGTACCGTATTCTGAAGTATAGTACATTAAGTGCAGTATATTATATGTGTATATCTTCTATTCTTATATTCACATAGTATTCTGTGCGGTCTATATGGCCAGTGTTTTTAACATTTCTAACATTCATATCATTTACTAATGTTGTTTTGGAGATTATACTATTTTGTACATATATTTATCTGCTAATGTATTTACACATGTTGTTCCATATCAAGGGAAACAAGGGTTAATTCCCTTTCTATCTGTGGAGTGTGGGCGTATTTTGAATTTGTATTCTTGTCCAATCACATTTTACTATTACCTTTTTAAATATGCACTCACCTGCATGACACCTATGGCTATGATTACGGCTGCGGGCCGAAACATGTAAGCCCTGGTGTCACGCTCACACACCTACTCTGTTTGTGCTGTTTCTATAGCCTGTTTGGCGTTTTAATCAAACCTAATAAAATTGGATTTTACTATACACTAAAGCTGGATCCTGCCTTCTTTGTGATTGTTCGTATCCACACCAGCTTGGGATCCGCTTTAGCCCCTGTTCACCTGTATCCTGTTGTAAACCCGGGTGAAGACAGAGAGCACCGCCCCCCGACCGGAGAATCCTGTGACGTCACGATCGACGCTGAATGTCCGTATGGCAAGCCAGAAGCGCTGCTGGAGTCTCATGTGAGTGCCGTTTACTTGGAGCTATTAGCCCACCGACAAGGTTTCGGTTTGACCACGTAGGTCCCCCGGCATATCCAGAGCATCTTTATGGTAAAGATCATACAGCCAAGTCGCAACTACAGGGGCGGTAGAGCTCATTTGGGGTAAGTCCCGGGAACAACGAAATAGACTGTTGCATATGTTTGTTTGCAGTGGAGTTGCATATTTGAAGAGCTTTTCTTATCCTTCCATATTTCTTACTATGTGTATATACATATATATTTATGTGTTACTATGTGTATATACATATATATTTATGTGTTACTATGTGTATATACATATATATTTATGTGTTAGTGTGTGTATATACATATATATGTATGTGTTATTATGTGTATATACATATATATTTATGTGTTATTATGTGTATATACAGATATATTTATGTGTTACTATGTGTATATATATATATTTGTGTGTTAGTATGTGTATATACATATATATTTATGTGTTAGTATGTGTATATACATATATATTTATGTGTTACTATGTGTATATACATATATATGTATGTGTTAGTATGTGTATATACATATATATTTATGTGTTATTATGTGTATATACATATATATTTATGTGTTACTATGTGTATATACATATATATTTATGTGTTACTATGTGTATATACATATATAATTATGTGTTACTATGTGTATATACTGTACATATATATTTATGTGTTACTATGTGTATATACATATATATTTATGTGTTACTATGTGTATATACTGTACATATATATTTATGTGTTACTATGTGTATATACATATATATTTATGTGCTAATATGTGTATATACTGTACATATATATTTATGTGTTACTATGTGTATATACATATATATTTATGTGTTACTATGTGTATATACATATATATTTATGTGTTATTATGTGTATATACAGATATATTTATGTGTTAGTATGTGTATATACATATATATTTATGTGTTATTATGTGTATATACATATATTTATGTGTTAGTATGTGTATATACATATTTATTTATGTGTTACTATGTGTATATACATATATATTTATGTGTTATTATGTGTATATACATATATATTTATGTGTTATTATGTGTATATACATATATATTTATGTGTTACTATGTGTATATACATATATTTATGTGTTACTATGTGTATATACATATATATTTATGTGTTACTATGTGTATATACATATATATATTTATGTGTTATTATGTGTATATACATATATATTTATGTGTTTTATGCTTATATACATATATATTTATGTGTTACTATGTGTATATACATATATATTTATGTGTTATTATGCTTATATACATATATATTTATGTGTTACTATGTGTATATACATATATATTTATGTGTTACTATGTGTATATACATATATATTTATGTGTTACTATGTGTATATACATATATATTTATGTGTTATTATGCTTATATACATATATATTTATGTGTTACTATGTGTATATACATATATTTATGTGTTACTATGTGTATATACATATATATTTATGTGTTATTATGTGTATATACATATATATTTATGTGTTACTATGTGTATATACATATATTTATGTGTTACTATGTGTATATACATATATATTTATGTGTTACTATGTGTATATACATATATATTTATGTGTTACTATGTGTATATACATATATTTATGTGTTACTATGTGTATATACATATATATTTATGTGTTACTATGTGTATATACATATATTTATGTGTTACTATGTGTATATTCCAAAGAAAAGAGACAAAACCACACTCCATAAAAATTTGATGATTTATTGAATATTTTTAAAAATTCAAAAATAGTAATATGTGACAGCCTAGCCACTTGTATGGGGAAAGAGCGCAGCACACGGGCTTACGCGTTTCGGCTGTTAGCCGTAATCATAGCCTTATGTGTTACTATGTGTATATACATATATATTTATGTGTTAGTATGTGTATATACATATATATGTATGTGTTACTATGTGTATATACATATATATTTATGTGTTACTATGTGTATATACATATATATTTATGTGTTACTATGTGTATATACATATATATTTATCTGTTACTATGTGTATATACATATATATTTATGTGTTAGTATGTGTATATACATATATATTTATGTGTTAGTATGTGTATATACATATATATGTATGTGTTACTATGTGTATATACATATATATTTATATGTTACTATGTGTATATACATATATATGTATGTGTTATTATGTGTATATACATATATATTTATGTGTTAGTATGTGTATATACATATATATTTATGTGTTACTATGTGTATATACATATATATTTATGTGTTATTATGTGTATATACATATATATTTATGTGTTAGTATGTGTATATACATATATATTTATGTGTTATTATGTGTATATACATATATATTTATGTGTTACTATGTGTATATACATATATATTTATGTGTTACTATGTGTGTATACATATATATTTATGTGTTACTATCTGTATATACATATATATTTATGTGTTAGTATGTGTATATACATATATATTTATGTGTTACTATGTGTATATACATATATATTTATGTGTTACTGTGTTTATATACATATATATTTATATGTTAGTATGTGTATATACATATATATTTATGTGTTATTATGTGTATATACATATATATTTATGTGTTACTATGTGTATATACATATATATTTATGTGTTACTATGTGTATATACTGTATATATATTTATGTGTTATTATGTGTATATACATATATATTTATGTGTTACTATGTGTATATACATATATATTTATGTGTTACTATGTGTATATACATATATATTTATGTGTTATTATGTGTATATACATATATATTTATGTGTTACTATGTGTATATACATATATATATTTATGTGTTATTATGTGTATATACATATATATTTATGTGTTATTATGTGTATATACATATATATTATGTGTTATTATGTGTATATACATATATATTTATGTGTTACTATGTGTATATACATATATATTTAATGTGTTATTATGTGTATATACATATATATTTATGTGTTATTATGTGTATATAAATATATATTTATGTGTTACTATGTGTATATACATATATATTTATGTGTTAATATGTGTATATACATATATATTTATGTGTTACTATGTGTATATACATATATATTTATGTGTTAGTATGTGTATATACATATATATTTATGTGTTACTATGTGTATATACATATATATTTATGTGTTAGTATGTGTATATACATATATATATATTTATGTGTTAGTATGTGTATATACATATATATTTATGTGTTATTATGTGTATATACATATATATTATGTGTTATTATGTGTATATACATATATATTTATGTGTTACTATGTGTATATACATATATATTTATGTGTTACTATGTGTATATACATATATATTTATGTGTTAGTATGTGTATATACATATATATTTATGTGTTACTATGTGTATATACATATATATTTATGTGTTATTATGTGTATATACATATATATTTATGTGTTATGTGTATATACATATATATTTATGTGTTAATATGTGTATATACATGTGGCAAACCTAGCCACTTCTGGACTATAACATAAGAAAGGTTGTCTATAGGCTGTATATTGTGCTATGTAGATGTGACAGACCCTTCTGTCAGCACTGAAAGAGTTAACTGTGTTCAGCTTTAGCCTCAGCTATTGTGCACTGTCATTAATGTTATTGATACACAGTCCATTGTTTAATCAACCTCAGAGAGCAGACCCTAGATGATAAGGAAAGCCAAGTGTGTGTCTGTGTTTAAATTGTTATCAGCTTGAGCAAGGTATTCTATTGTATCATGTAAAAGGGCGTGTTCCCTCCATCTAATGTACAACATTCTTTCAACCCCCCTTCTGGGGGGGGGTCAGACCTGCATAAATACTGGGCATATGAGCCTTAATAAAATTCATTCTGTTTAAAACCTGAAAACTGGCTGGGTTGTGAACTGCTGATTCCCTATGCAGGACATTGTTCCCTGGTGTTAACCCTTGGTATCCGGTTGGTACCGTTACAATTGGTGGCAAGCGACGGAATGAACCTTATCGCCCAGAAGAGCAACTACACAAGCCAGTAACCTCAGGAAGAGGGGGATTACTACAATACTGACTAAGATGGAAGGAGTACCAGGGACCGAAGTGAATGGAGATGGATTATTCTAAGCTAAAGAGACAAACGTAAAAGGAACTGCTAGAAGCCAGGGGAAAGATAGGCAGCAGCAAACCCAAGGCTATATTAATTGCTGAGCTGATGGAGGGAGACAGAGCTCGCAGCGCTACGCCTCCAGCAGCCATGGAGGAGACCCTATACCAGAGGGAAATGAGGACCAGGCTGGAATTTTTACCCCAACCTGTACCACGGGATATGCTATCCGTGGTAATGGCAGATGTGCAGGAGTACGTGATGGCACACAGTCCGCGGAATGCATCCTCCCGAGCAGAATCCATTTTGGACGCACTCAGCAACCCAGTAAGACCCAAAATCCCATACCATGCATTTAAAATGTTTTGTGAGGAGAAGGATGAGATTGATGGGTATTTACAGGATTTTGAGAGACTGTGCGAGTTACATGATTTGGAGCAGTCCGTATGGGTGCCGGTGCTAGCAGGCAAGCTAGCCGGTAGGGCAGCGGAAGCGTATCGCGCTGTACCCAGGGAGGACAGCAAGGATTACGCTAAAGTGAAGAGAGCGATCTTGGAAAGATATGCCATTACCTCAGAGGCATACCGGCGCAAGTTTAGAGGCCTGCGCGAGCCAGAAAGAGATTCCCATGCAGAGTGGGCCCACAAGCTGGATCAAGCATCTCAGGGGTGGATACAGGCCAGCCAAGCTACCACCATGGAAGAATTGCGACAACTGATGCTGTTGGAGCAATTCTTTAACGGCTTGTCCCCAGAAGCCCAAGAATGGGTGAGAGATCGAAAACCCCTCACCTTAACCGAAGCAGCCAGATTAGCAGACCAGCATTTTGATGCCAGGAGGCACCATGGACTACAGCCTAACAACGGACGGGCTAATATACAATGCCACACCTGCAAGCAGTGGGGACATATGGCACGTGAGTGCACCCAAAATCGGAGCAGACAAGCTTGGAACCAGGTCAGACAGAACCTGGCCCCAAGGGCGGCTGCTCACCATTACCAAACGGAGCCAGCCGCTCATGAGGTGTTGAGCACCCAAGCCGAGGAACCCCTGGGAATTCTGCATGAGGTGATGTCGGTCCAGGGACTTCGGGATTCGGGAGCTACTTTAACCCTGATAGCTCCCCATTTGGTGCCGGATACAGCACCCACTGGTGGATCCGTGGCAGTACGAGGGGCAGGGGGAGCAGTATACCGATTGCCCACTGCTAGAGTGGAGTACAGACCCCCAGTCACCCCAGCAGCTGCCAGTTACCAAACCCCGGCGCACCACTATACCACACGGCCTCCGGCCACGAACTACCCTCAGAGAGCCCGGTTCAATTCGCGGGGCTACTCACAACCTATTCGGTGCTTTGGATGTAAGCAACTAGGGCACAAAAGACCAGAGTGTCCCCTAAACGCAGCGAATCAAGCACAGTCCTGGAGAAGACCCGCTGGCGGAATCCCACATAATCCTCAGCCTGTGGCCCGCTACGTAGAGGCGCCAGAATGCTGGGGCAGCCTACATGAAGCAGACCCCGTGCAAGCTGCCCACCGGAATAACCGGCAACGGGTTAAAGTGAATGGGAAGGAGGTCAGTGGTCTACGGGATACTGGTGCTACCATGACCTTGCTTCAAGAGAACTTGGTGCCTGAGAAACAGCACACTGGAGACACTGTGGCTGTGAGGGTAGCAGGGGGCACTGTGTTCCGCCTACCTGTTGCCAGGGTACATTTGGATTGGGGAGTGGGCGCTAGACTTGTGAATGTGGGGGTCAAGAAGGACTTACCTGCTGATGTTCTCCTTGGAAATGACTTGGCCCCCCTTGTTTCTGCCTATGCTCCCATGGATCCCGCTGATGTTAACCCTGTGACTACCCAAGCCCAGTCCCTCCGGGAAGAGACGCTTCCATGTTTGGGGTGGGGGCAGTACTGAGCCAAGTTGGAGCAGATGGCGGAGAACACCCCGTAGCTTACTTGAGCCGAAAGTTGTTGCCCCGGACATCCCCAAGCCGATCCGTTGGGATCAGACTGTGTATGCCGGCTTGGTTCTGGGGGAGCATTGTGGCAAACCTAGCCACTTCTGGACTATAACATAAGAAAGGTTGTCTATAGGCTGTATATTGTGCTATGTAGATGTGACAGACCCTTCTGTCAGCACTGAAAGAGTTAACTGTGTTCAGCTTTAGCCTCAGCTATTGTGCACTGTCATTAATGTTATTGATACACAGTCCATTGTTTAATCAACCTCAGAGAGCAGACCCTAGATGATAAGGAAAGCCAAGTGTGTGTCTGTGTTTAAATTGTTATCAGCTTGAGCAAGGTATTCTATTGTATCATGTAAAAGGGCGTGTTCCCTCCATCTAATGTACAACATTCTTTCAACCCCCTTCTGGGGGGGGTCAGACCTGCATAAATACTGGGCATATGAGCCTTAATAAAATTCATTCTGTTTAAAACCTGAAAACTGGCTGGGTTGTGAACTGCTGATTCCCTATGCAGGACATTGTTCCCTGGTGTTAACCCTTGGTATCCGGTTGGTACCGTTACAATACATATATATTTATGTGTTACTATGTGTATATACATATATATTTATGTGTTACTATGTGTATATACATATATATTTATGTGTTACTATGTGTATATACATATATATTTATGTGTTACTATGTGTATATACATATATATTTATGTGTCACTATGTGTATATACATATATATTTATGTGTTAGTATGTGTATATACATATATATTTATGTGTTACTATGTGTATATACATATATATATTTATGTGTTATTATGTGTATATACATATATATTTATGTGTTATTATGTCTATATACATATATATTTATGTGTTAATATGTGTATATACATATATATTTATGTGTTAATATGTGTATATACACATATAAACACATATATACGGTATATGTATATATTCATATAAATATATATTTTAAATTTGCTGTCCAACTCTGTGTGACTCACCCCCTGTGCTGTGGTAGGTTCTTTGTTATGTGTCACGGCATCAGAACTGGGATTTCATTGGAGCCTATAGAAGCATGGTTTGTGAGTACAATGCTTCCAGGAAATGTGAATGCGAGGTTGCATTCACATCGTGCTTAAATTGTAATACCAGCGTATATTTGCGTGTGCTGGTATTACTGAGTAGAGCGCAAATATCGTGGTAACAAATGAGCCTTGACCATCTGGTGGTAGAGGTTTATGATAGGTCCTCAAATTGCCACCACCTGGTTTAAAGTTATACAAAAAGTTTCGTTTACATTTTTGCCTAATAATAAAAGTGTTTAATAAGTGTGACCGGTCTTTCTTCCAAGTTTCTGTGTCTGAGTGCTATTTTTAGTTTATGGTTGTAAATTCAGGTTTTTAGATAACGGAATGGCGAATAGGAAATTTAATTACTTATGGATTATTGTGATTGTGTCAATCATCCTATCAGCAGTCATTTAAATGTAACTATCTATCGCATTTTTGCATTCCCCATTGCGCAAACAACACAGCATATTTGCATTAACAAATGTGAAATATTTACAGTAAATACATAGTTAAAATCTTTATTAAAAATGAATATTGCATAAATATTTGTTATGTTTTTATCTGCTTAATGGCTAAGGGATATAATGCACTTATATATACTGTATGTTTATATATGTATACATACCTATATAAATGTTTTTATATGTGTATATATGACTGTAAATACATATATTTACATATAAATACATTAATATATATGTACACATATATAAACATGTGTATATACATACATAATCATCTTTAGACATGTATATTTATGTCTCTCAATGGTAATGCCATTTGCAGCCTTTTTTTTCAAACACCCGAGATCTCATATCTTTGAGCCCTTATTACTTGTTTTGTGTGTAAAATATTATGAGTGTACTGTAAATGTATTTAGTAATGTATTTTTGAAGTGTGTCATTAAACTTTTTGTTGCTATTTTGAATTAATGTAAAAAATCCTTATTATTATTTTTTTAACTTTAATTGATTGAATAGGTTCAAGTGTTTCTGTTTGGAGAAGTTGCTTCCTAATGTTATCCAATATAGTGTGGGAATTTCAAAGTGATTTGCCAATGCTGAAAAACCTGTGTTTATCCCACTATATAGAATACTGCTTCTTCCCTACGGAGTGAAGCTAAAGTACCAGCAGTCAAAATGGATGCAAACAGTCAGAACAATATCAGTAAATTATCATTAAAAGTAACATAAAAATACTTTAAATGAAACAAATTGGGAAAAAAATGTCATCATAGCATGACTTCAAGCATTCTTATGTCTCAACTCAATTCAAAGTGCCTACTACTCTCCCACTCAATAGTTCCCTATGTAAAGATATTCATAAACCTTAATAAACAGGAAAAGCACAACTCGCCTGAGCCTCCGTATCAAAGCTGGTACTGAAATCATGGCCAAATACAATGTAGGATTGAGAAAAGACAAGCTATGGTGTTTGTTGTGATATTATAATATATAATGCTTTCTTCCTAGTTTGTGCTCTGACTTGGAAATGTATATAATTGTTGAAAAGAAGCAGGGGCAGGGACAGTGTTGTTGGAGTGAAGAACCCGGAAATAAAGTGTTAGAGTTAGTTGCTGTATAAATTGTCTCTGTGTCAGATATATTTCTAACTCACTTGGATTTACAAACACTGCACAAGCAAACAGAACAGCATGGTGAGAAACATGATTAGTATGAGAAAGGATGTGTCACTACTATCTTAGGAGCAGTTGTGCTGATGTCATCTGATTTTATATTTTCAAAGACAACATCTCTTTCACAGTTTTTAAGTGTTAATAATTTGCATTTGAATCTAAGTTGTGCTCTTCCCGTTTTTTAAGGTTTATGAATACCATTGTTACATTACAAAATGTTTTGGGTTACTCTGTAATAAGTCGAAAATTAGTGTCTTGGGTTTATTAAGACTTTTTAGCTGTGGAATTTGATAAGTGAAAAATGCCCCCTAAATGTTTGGTTTGTTATCAAGAACTTGCATTGTGATCAGAAAAACAGGACTATCACATGTTAATGATAGGACTATATTTCTCAGAACCAATAATGAAAAAAGTACTGTTGAAAAACAGCTAAAATGCCAGTGGGAGGCCCCTAGTGGGTCTGTAATGAAATATGGGATAGCTTTCTTGGGCTTGGAGTGTGCTGAGTGTTTGCGTTACATTGTTCAAGAGTGGGTATTTGTCTTACCTTTCTAAGGTACTGATGCAGTATTTCCAGACCCTTTTTTTTCCTGCATCCTGCCTGCAAGAGTTTTTTACATCCTCCCACCCTGAATGAAGCGGTTAGCTGGCGGCTTTATGTAGTTGTCGCTTCCTTAGGGTTGTGGTTAGCCAGTCGTGGCAGGAGTAGGTTTCATTGAAAACGTTCCACAAATGTAGAGGAATAGAGCAAAAAAGGTGTTTAGTACAACATGGGGGATTACAGATGCACCGATATCAAATGTAGTGAATAGAAACATTATTTATCTTTCAGGGTGGTTATTATGTATACCATCACCAACACACTTGATATTTAATCCCCAAAAATTGTATATTATGGCGCAGCTCCAGAGCACATAGCCCCACAGGGTTCCTCTATCCCTGGAGACAAATGGAAGATGCAGGAAAAATGAATCTTAAAGTTACAAGCCAAATGCTATTTCCAATGCATGGAACATTAATACACCCGTCAATATGACAAAGTAACAGAACTCCCCTTACAAAACAGTAGGCAAATACCTTATATATTGTAGTTGCTCCAGCGGTACTCCACGTAACTCACCGGACTGCAACAATGGATTCCACACTGTAGAAAGGAGGCTACTATCGATCCCTGGTCCTGCAAACTGTTAGCTGCTATCCAAATCCACCAGATCCACAGCTCACAGCCGTATGTTCAGTGCTCACTTTGGCCCAGACATAATAAAACAGCATAAACAGAAGAAATAGGAGCACCTGACAACAGCCGTTAGTAGTGAATTCAGATTTAATGAACAGGGTACACCATTGCAACATACGGTATACAGAATACAGAGTATACACAGGGACTGTGTCCCTTATTAAAAGTCAGTTGATACAGAGGAGCTTGAAATAGTGAGTGTAAGCAGAGCTGGTAACAAGAAAAATGGCTAACGCGTTTCGGCGTGAGCCTTACTCATAGCCTCATAAAACACACATTCACCGTGAAAGTTTAAAACACCTAGCTCCCAGCCTGATCGGTTGGTGTGAAGCACACCTTGCAAACATGTGGACCAATCCGTGACTACTGTTCAAAGATACATATACACACACACACACACCCCTCCCCACCCCCTTAGTAATTGCACTAACGATTCTGAAAAGATACAGAATAATGAATCAAAATGAACTTGATTCCCTTCATCACTGAGTTCTCCAAAACATCGGAGAATTTAAGCCAAATGACCCTGACAGGAAGCGATCCCATAGCGAGCAGTGCACAAACCATGTCAACCTGTCACGGAGATATTCCGTTTAGCAGAATATCAGAGTCTGAGTCCCGACCTCAAAGTGGGAGGGAACAAGTCAAATACACCTCCCTGATAGGATAACACAAGACACCCTGGCCAATAGTTTAGCCGGGGCACGCCTCCCAAGCACACGTCAATGTTGTGAAACAACAACAACAACAAGGTGAGCGCTGAAGCGCATATATCGCAAAGTCCCACTCCATGGGACCGGATAGGGGGCAAATCCTATAAACATAGGGTAAAATAAAGGAACGTGTGGAGAGCTCAAAAGGACACATACGTAAATCTAGATAAGCACAAAAGGTACAGCCAAAAACAGGTCTTAGACAGTAACCAAATTACCGTTCCTATCGAAAGCTCACACTAGTGGATAGAATATACTTAACAACCAATCTCCCGTCCAAATACAAACAGAAAGAGAGAATAATAGTAAAATAAATTAACTAAATGAATAAATAATCAACGTGATATAGGCAAAATGTAAATATATATATATATGTTGTGAGTGTGGTCACCTCATCATCACCCAAATAGATGGGGATGGGGAGTACATGCGAAGCACAAAGGTATATTACAAACACACTAAAGCCCATGCTATATAGTGTGATGGGTGAAATCCAATATCTCGACAATCAAGCCTGCCAAAGTTCAACACAGATATCAAAAACAACCTTTAATCATTTAAATATTCAAATAAATAGATGAATGCATTTTGAGGAATTGAGCATTCTACATTGTAAGTTTATTTATTAATTTAAAATATTAAATTTCAAATATCAAACCTAACGGGACCAAAAATTATTTAAATCAAACTCTGAATTCAGGCCCCCTGGGATCCTAATCTTCAGCTTAAAGCTAGATTTGGAGTTTTGTCGGTAACGACCCGAAAAACTAACGCCGGCTTTTTTCTGGCCGCACCATAAAAATAACTCTGGTATTGAGAGCCCACATAAAGGCTGCGTTAGGCTCCAAAAAAGGAGCGTAGAGCATTTTTAACGCAGCTTCAACTCTCGATACCAGAGTTGCTTACGCAAGCGGCCAGCCTCAAAAACGTGCTTGTGCACGATTCTCCCATAGGAAACAATGGGGCTGTTTGAGCTGAAAAAAAACCTAACACCTGCAAAAAAGCCGCGTTCAGCTCCTAACGCAGCCCCATTGTTTGCTATGGGGAAACACTTCCTACGTCTGCACCTAACACTCTAACATGTACCCCGAGTCTAAACACCCCTAACCTTACACTTATTAACCCCTAATCTGCCGCCCCCGCTATCGCTGACCCCTGTATATTATTTTTAACCCCTAATCTGCCGCTCCGTAAACCGCCGTTACTTACATTATCCCTATGTACCCCTAATCTGCTGCCCTAACATCGCCGACCCCTATATTATATTTATTAACCCCTAATCTGCCCCCCACAACGTCGCCTCCACCTGCCTACACTTATTAACCCCTAATCTGCCGACCGGACCTGAGCGCTACTATAATAAAGTTATTAACCCCTAATCCGCCTCACTAACCCTATAATAAATAGTATTAACCCCTAATCTGCCCTCCCTAACATCGCCGACACCTAACTTCAATTATTAACCCCTAATCTGCCGACCGGAGCTCACCGCTATTCTAATAAATGTATTAACCCCTAAAGCTAAGTCTAACCCTAACACTAACACCCCCCTAAGTTAAATATAATTTACATCTAACGAAATTAATTAACTCTTATTAAATAAATTATTCCTATTTAAAGATAAATACTTACCTGTAAAATAAATCCTAATATAGCTACAATATAAATTATAATTATATTATAGCTATTTTAGGATTTATATTTATTTTACAGGTAACTTTGTATTTATTTTAACCAGGTACAATAGCTATTAAATAGTTAAGAACTATTTAATAGCTAAAATAGTTAAAATAATTACAAATTTACCTGTAAAATAAATCCTAACCTAAGTTACAATTAAACCAAACACTACACTATCAATAAATTAATTAAATAAACTACCTACAATTACCTACAATTAACCTAACACTACACTATCAATAAATTAATTCAATACAATTCCTACAAATAAATACAATTAAATAAACTAGCTAAAGTACAAAAAATAAAAAAGAACTAAGTTACAAAAAATAAAAAAATATTTACAAACATAAGAAAAATATTACAACAATTTTAAACTAATTACACCTACTCTAAGCCCCCTAATAAAATAACAAAGACCCCCAAAATAACAAAATGCCCTACCCTATTCTAAATTACTACATTTCAAAGCTCTTTTACCTTACCAGCCCTGAACAGGGCCCTTTGTGGGGCATGCCTCAAGAAATTCAGCTCTTTTGCCTGTAAAAAAAAAACATACAATACCCCCCCCCAACATTACAACCCACCACCCACATACCCCTAATCTAACCCAAACCCCCCTTAAATAAACCTAACACTAAGCCCCTGAAGATCTTCCTACCTTGTCTTCACCCAACCAGGTTCACCGATCCGTCCTGAAGAGCTCCTCCGATGTCCTAATCCAAGACCAAGCGGGGGGCTGAAGAGGTCCATGATCCGGCTGAAGTCTTCATCCAAGCGGGAGCTGAAGAGGTCCATGATCCGGCTGAAGTCTTCATCCAAGCGGGAGCTGAAGAGGTCCATGATCCGGATGAAGTCTTCTATCGACGGCATCTTCAATCTTCTTTCTTCCGGATCCATCTTGCAGACCTCTGACGCGGAACATCCTCTTCTCCCGACGCCTACTAGCCGAATGACGGTTCCTTTAAGGGACGTCATCCAAGATGGCGTCCCTCGAATTCCAATTGGCTGATAGGATTCTATCAGCCAATCGGAATTAAGGTAGGAATATTCTGATTGGCTGATGGAATCAGCCAATCAGAATCAAGTTCAATCCGATTGGCTGATTCGATCAGCCAATCAGATTGAGCTTGCATTCTATTGGCTGTTCCGATCAGCCAATAGAATGCGAGCTCAATCTGATTGGCTGATTGGATCAGCCAATCGGATTGATCTTGATTCTGATTGGCTGATTCCATCAGCCAATCAGAATATTCCTACCTTAATTCCGATTGGCTGATAGAATCCTATCAGCCAATCGGAATTCGAGGGACGCCATCTTGGATGACGTCCCTTAAAGGAACCGTCATTCGGCTAGTAGGCGTCGGGAGAAGAGGATGTTCCGCGTCGGAGGTCTGCAAGATGGATCCGGAAGAAAGAAGATTGAAGATGCCATTGATAGAAGACTTCATCAGGATCATGGACCTCTTCAGCTCCCGCTTGGATGAAGACTTCATCCGGATCATGGACCTCTTCAGCTCCCGCTTGGATAAAGACTTCAGCTGGATCATGGACCTCTTCAGCCCCCCGCTTGGGCTTGGATTAGGACATCGGAGGAGCTCTTCAGGACGGATCGGTGAACCTGGTAGGGTGAAGACAAGGTAGGAAGATCTTCAGGGGCTTAGTGTTAGGTTTATTTAAGGGGGGTTTGGGTTAGATTAGGGGTATGTGGGTGGTGGGCTGTAATGTTGGGGGGGGGGTATTGTATGTTTTTTTTTACAGGCAAAAGAGCTGAATTTCTTGGGGCATGCCCCGCAAAGGGCCCTGTTCAGGGCTGGTAAGGTAAAAGAGCTTTGAACTTTTGTAATTTAGAATAGGGTAGGGCATTTTTTTATTTTGGGGGTCTTTGTTATTTTATTAGGGGGCTTAGAGTAGGTGTAATTAGTTTAAAATTGTTGTAATATTTTTCTTATGTTTGTAAATATTTTTTTATTTTTTGTAACTTAGTTCTTTTTTATTTTTTGTACTTTAGCTAGTTTATTTAATTGTATTTATTTGTAGGAATTGTATTTAATTAATTTATTGATAGTGTAGTGTTAGGTTAATTGTAGGTAATTGTAGGTATTTTATTTAATTAATTTAATGATAGTGTAGTGTTAGGTTTAATTGGAACTTAGGTTAGGATTTATTTTACAGGTAATTTTGTTATTATTTTAACTAGGTAACTATTAAATAGTTCTTAACTATTTAATAGCTATTGTACCTGGTTAAAATAAATACAAAGTTGCCTGTAAAATAAATATAAATCCTAAAATAGCTACAATGTAATTATTATTTATATTGTAGCTATATTAGGGTTGTTTTTACAAGTAAGTATTTAGCTTTAAATAGGATTAATTTATTTAATAAGATTTATTTTGTTTAGTTAGATTTAAATTATATTTAACTTAGGTGGGTTTTAGGGTTAGACTTAGCTTTAGGGGTTAATACATTTATTAGAGTAGCGGCGAGGTCCGGTCGGCAGATTAGGGGTTAATAATTGAAGTTAGGTGTCGGCGATGTTAGGGAGGGCAGATTAGGGGTTAATACTATTTATTATAGGGTTAGTGAGGTGGATTAGGGGTTAATAACTTTATTATAGTAGCGGTGCGGTCCGCTCGGCAGATTAGGGGTTAATAAGTGTAGGCAGGTGGAGGCGACATTGAGGGGGGCAGATTATGGGTTAATAAATATAATATAGGGGTCGGTGGTGTTAGGGGCAGCAGATTAGGGGTACATAGCTATAATGTAGGTGGCGGCGCTTTGCGGTCGGCAGATTAGGGGTTAATTATTGTAGGTAGCTGGCGGCGACGTTGTGGGGGGCAGATTAGGGGTTAATAAATATAATACAGGGGTCGGCGGTGTTAGGGGCAGCAGATTAGGGGTACATAAGTATAACGTAGGTGGCGGTCGGCAGATTAGGGGTTAAAAAAATTATTCGAGTGTCGGCGATGTGGGGGGACCTCGGTTTAGGGGTACATAGGTAGTTTATGGGTGTTAGTGTACTTTAGAGCACAGTAGTTAAGAGCTTTATGAACCGGCGTTAGCCCAGAAAGCTCTTAACTACTGACTTTTTTCCTGCGGCTGGAGTTTTGTCGTTAGATGTCTAACGCTCACTTCAGAAACGACTCTAAATACCGGAGTTAGAAAGATCCCATTGCAAAGATAGGATACGCAATTGACGTAAGGGGATCTGCGGTATGGAAAAGTCGCGGATGAAAAGTGAGCGTTAGACCCTATTTTGAGTGACTCCAAATACCGGCGGTAGCCTAAAACCAGCGTTAGGAGCCTCTAACGCTGGTTTTCACGGCTAACGCCAAACTCCAAATCTAGGTCTAAATTTGTTGACTCTATCTCCCTGTCCTCTTCTTAAAGGAACCTTGTCAATAATGGTCCAGACAAAAGACCTTAGTGACTTGTTATGAGTCTCCACAAAATGTTTCACTAGGGGGGTCGTTTTGGAACCAATTCTGATGTCTGACATGTGTTCCTTTATGCGTTTTCTGGCCTCCCGCGTCGAAAGTCCCACATATAGCAGAGAACAAAGACTGCAAGTGATGAGATACACAATATAAGTTTGTCTACAATTTAGACAATACTTAATGTTAAATCTCTCTCCACTCATTGTGGAGACAAAAGTGTCCCCCACAATTAATCTTTCACAAGCCACACAAGTGTGATGGTGGCACTTAAAGGCCCCCATCGATGTTAGCCATGAAGAGGTCCGATTAGGAATATCACTCCAAATTATTGTAGGAGCAACCATATTCCCTATCGTCCTATTTTTTCTGTAAGCAAATCTTATTCCTTTTTCCACTGTGTCTGTCAACCCATCGTCCACCAGCAAAAGGTTGAAATGTTTGTCCACTATTCGGCAGATCTTGTCATATTGTCTAGAGTACTCAGTGATGAAGGACACCCTATCACCAAAACTGTTGGTGTCTGAACCACCCTCTCTACTTCTATTTCTCTTCCCCATGGTAAGAAGTTTCTCCCTGGGGATCCTTTCTACATCTTTTCTTGCCCTCATAATCACAGTAAAGTCATAGCCTCTTTCCTTTAGTCTCAGAGCCAGGTCATCCGCCTGTCTCTCATAAGCAGTGCGAAACGTGCAGTTCCTCTTAAGGCGAATGAACTGGCTCTTAGCCACACCCCTGAATACTCTTCTGGGGTGACAGCTAGAGGCGTGTAGTAATGAATTCCCCGCTATGGGTTTGCGGAAAACCTCCGTGGTGATCCCCTGGCCCTGCACACCTTCCAGTGTGATATCCAGGAAATCTACATGTCTTTCCTGTATCTCAGAGGTAAAGCTCAGTCCACAATCATTATTCTCCAAGTCGGCCACAAATTTTGTAAGCCGGTGCTCGGTTCCTCCCCAGACGAACAATAGATCATCAATAAATCGGCCATACCAAATGATATCTGATCTGAACATGTTCTGATCTCCAAAGACGTGGGGCAGCTCACACCATCCCATGAAAATATTGGCATAGGATGGGGCAAATTTTGCTCCCATAGCTGTTCCACGCCTCTGGAGATAGAACTGTCCCATATACTCAAAGTAATTATGAGTGAGGAGGAACCGAGTCACCTCTACTACAAAATCCACAAACAGGGGATCCCCCCCCATAGTATCTATTTAGGAAGAAACGTACAGCCTCCAACCCTTTATCATGGGGGATAGAGATGTACAGGGACTTAACATCCACAGTGAGCCATCTGTATTCTGTCTCCCATGTTATCTGACCCAAAAGGTTCAAAACGTGTTTTGTATCCGCCAGGTGACTCCACAGAGTGCTCACTAGTGGCTGCAAGATATCATCCAACCATTCTGATAGGTGTTCAAGTAATGAACCAATACCACTCACGATTGGCCTCCCCTGTACGTTCACCAAGGATTTATGAACCTTGGGTAAATGGTTGAAAGTAGCGATAGTGGGGTTTGATACAAGAAGGTATTCCTTGGTACCTGGGTCAATAAACCCACCTTCAACCCCATCGTCCACAAGGGAGGCCAGTCGTGACCGGTAGTCCCAAGTAGGGTCCCCTGGCAACACCGTATAGTCATCTGTGTTAGTAAGTTGTCTCAGGGCCTCCGAAATGAAGTCCCTCCTGTTTTGCAAAACTATTGTGCCACCCTTATCAGCAGCCCTAATTATAATTGCCTCATTTTTGCTGAGCTTCTCCAATGATTTTCTCTGTTTCCTAGTGATGTTACTCTGTTCTCCCCTCACTGATTTGTAATACAAGCAAGTAAGGTCTTCTTCAATTCTACTTTGGAATTTCTCCAAAAGGTTACCCCTACATTGGATAGGGTAAAAGGTAGACTTTTCCTTAAATGTAGGTAATCCAATGCAGGTGGTTGAGTTGAATTCCCCACCTTCTGAGAGAGATTCCAAGGTCCCTATATCACAGAACTCTTGGAAATTGAGAGAACTGTCCCTCAGGGCTGTTGCATACGTGGACCTTAACTCCTTCTGAATGGCATCGTGACTCTCATCTTCCTCTCTTATGGGATGCATCTTAAAGAATTTCTTTAAGGTAAGGTCACGTATAAGTTTGTTTACATTGAGTAGTGTCCTGAACAAGTCAAAGTCTGCTGTTGGCACAAAAGTCAATCCCAAACTAAGAACTTCAAGTTCATGTGGATCCGGAGTGTACTCGGACAGGTTGATGATGTTCAAAACCTGTAATTCCCTCTTCCTCTTCCCCTTCTCTGGGGGTACCTCCGCTGTTCTTTGTACTAGTGATCTGCACCTTGGTTCGTATTTAGGTTTCCTCCTCCCCCCCCTTCTGGTGCTTTTTGGGGGATGGAAAAAACCTTTTCAAGCTGTACTTGATCCCGGGTGTGATTATCACCCCTTGTTTCAGTGTCTGTGATCGGTTCCTCTCTGTAATTCGACTGGGAGAAAATTTTTTGGTGGGTGCTTTGAGGATGGGAGGGGTTTCCTTAGGTCTCACACTTTGGGCAGGGGGATAATCCTCTCCTCCTGACCCAGACCCTGAACCCTCAGATTCACCCTCACTCTCGTAGAAGTTTACCCTCCTTCCTCTATTTCTTCTGCGCCTGTGACCACCTCGCTGTTGGTTGGGATGGAAGGTATTTTTGTTCTGTTCCCTTCTGAGAAGTGATCTATCCCTTTTATTCCATATATACACCCTATTGAGATCGTAATCCTGTTGATCCCGTAGGTATTTATTGTGTTTAATTTGAAGGAGTAAAGTTTTCGCCTCTGCCACTACCCGTTGTAGTGTGTCATTAAACTTGAGGAAATTCGTGTCCTCACATCGGGTATTGAGCTCCTTCTGTATCTCCCTGATTTTTAGGGCTGTGTCCTCTAACTCCTTTTGTTTGTAATCACAAATTAGTTTCATCAGTTGAAGAGAACATTCCGATAGTTTGCTGTTCCACAATTCAATGAAAGAGATCTCAATACTAAGGATTGAACCTTTTGGGTCAGATAACATGGGAGACAGAATACAGATGGCTCACTGTGGATGTTAAGTCCCTGTACACGTCCTTCCCCCATGATAAAGGGTTGGAGGCTGTACGTTTCTTCCTAAATAGATACTATGGGGGGGATCCCCTGTTTGTGGATTTTGTAGTAGAGGTGACTCGGTTCCTCCTCACTCATAATTACTTTGAGTTTATCGGACAGTTCTATCTCCAGAGGCGTGGGACAGCTATGGGAGCAAAATTTGCCCCATCCTATGCCAATATTTTCATGGGATGGTGGGAGCTGTCCCACGTCTTTGGAGATCAGAACATGTTCAGATCAGATATCATTTGGTATGGCCGATTTATTGATGATCTATTGTTCGTCTGAGGAGGAACCGAGCACCGGCTTACAAAATTTGTGGCCGGCTTGGAGAATAATGATTGTGGACTGAGCTTTACCTCTGAGATACAGGAAAGACGTGTAGATTTCCTGGATATCACACTGGAAGGTGTGCAGGGCCAGGGGATCACCACGGAGGTTTTCCGCAAACCCATAGCGGGGAATTCATTACTACACGCCTCTAGCTGTCACCCCAGAAGAGTATTCAGGGGTGTGGCTAAGAGCCAGTTCATTCGCCTTAAGAGGAACTGCACGTTTCACACTGCTTATGAGAGACAGGCGGATGACCTGGCTCTGAGACTAAAGGAAAGAGGCTATGACTTTACTGTGATTATGAGGGCAAGAAAAGATGTAGAAAGGATCCCCAGGGAGAAACTTCTTACCATGGGGAAGAGAAATAGAAGTAGAGAGGGTGGTTCAGACACCAACAGTTTTGGTGATAGGGTGTCCTTCATCACTGATTACTCTAGACAATATATAGTGGACAAACATTTCAACCTTTTGCTGGCGGACGATGGGTTGACAGACACAGTGGAAAAAGGAATAAGATTTGCTTACAGAAAAAATAGGACGATAGGGAATATGGTTGCTCCTACAAAAATTTGGAGTGATATTCCTAATCTGACCTCTTCATGGCTAACATCGATGGGGGCCTTTAAGTGCCACCATCACACTTGTGTGGCTTGTTAAAGATTAATTGTGGGGGACACTTTTGTCTCCACAATGAGTGGAGAAAGATTTAACATTAAGTATTGTCTAAATTGTAGACAAACTTATATTGTGTATCTCATCACTTGCAGTCTTTGTTCTCTGCAATATGTGGGACTTTCGACGCGGGAGGCCAGAACACGCATAAAGGAACACATGTCAGACATCAGAATTGGTTCCAAAACGACCCCCCTAGTGAAACATTTTGTGGAGACTCATAACAAGTCACTAAGGTCTTTTGTCTGGACCATTATTGACAAGGTTCCTTTAAGAAGAGGACAGGGAGATAGAGTCAACAAACTTGGAGAGAAGGAGGCCTTCTGGATCTTTAAGCTGAAGACTAGGATCCCAGGGGGCCTGAATTCAGAGTTTGATTTAATTCATTTTTGGTCCCGTTAGGTTTGATATTTGAAATTTAATATTTTAAATGAATAAATAAACTTACAATGTAGAATGCTCAATTCCTCAAAATGCATTAATCTATGTATTTGAATATTTAAATGATTAAAGGTTGTTTTTGATATCTGTGTTGACCTTTGGCAGGCTTGATTGTTGAGATATTGGATTTCACCCATCACACTATATAGCATGGGCTTTAGTGTGTTTGTAATATACCTTTGTGCTTCGCATGTACTCCCCATCCCCATCTATTTGGGTGATGATGAGGTGACCACACTCACAACATATATATATATTTACATTTTGCCTATATCACGTTGATTATTTATTCATTTAGTTAATTTCTTTATTTTACTATTATTCTCTCTTTCTGTTTGTATTTGGACGGGAGATTGGTTGTTAAGTATATTCTATCCACATGTGAGCTTTCGATAGGAACGGTAATTTGGTTACTGTCTAAGACCTGTTTTTGGCTGTACCTTTTGTGCTTTTCTAGATTTACTTATGTGTCCTTTTGAGCTCTCCACACATTCCTTTATTGCGATATATGCGCTTCAGCGCTCACCTTGTTGACGTGTGCTTGGGAGGCGTGCCCCGGCTAAACTATTGGCCAGGGTCTGTTGTGTTATCCTATCAGGGAGGTGTATTTGACTTGTTCCCTCCCACTTTGAGGTCGGGACTCAGACTCTGATATTCTGCTAAACGGAGAATCTCCGTGACAGGTTGACATGGTTTGTGCACTGCTCGCTATGGGATCGCTTCCTGTCAGGGTCATTTGGCTTAAATTCTCTGATGTTTTGGAGAACTCAGTGATGAAGGGAATCAAGTTCATTTTGATTCATTATTCTGTATCTTTTCAGAATCGTTAGTGCAATTACTAAGGGGGTGGGGAGGGGTGTGTGTGTGTGTGTGTGTATATGTATCTTTGAACAGTAGTCACGGATTGGTCCACATGTTTGCAAGGTGTGCTTCACACCAACCAATCAGGCTGGGAGCTAGGTGTTTTAAACTTTCACAGTGAATGTGTGTTTTATGAGGCTATGAGTAAGGCTCACGCCGAAACGCGTTAGCCCTTTTTCTTGTTACCAGCTCTGCTTACACTCACTATTTCAAGCTCCTCTGTATCAACTGACTTTTAATAAGGGACACAGTCCCTGTGTATACTCTGTATTCTGTATACCGTATGTTGCGATGGTGTACCCTGTTCATTAAATCTGAATTCACTACTAACGGCTGTTGTCAGGTGCTCCTATTTCTTCTGTTTATGTAGGTTTCATTGAGATAGCTCTTTAAGCCTGAGATTTAATATTATTTCCACCCTGTGTGTTGTTTGTTGCATGGCTTGCTCACTGGGGATTGCCTTATTGGGCTCAAATATGTTATGCCCTAGCTTAATGGTGGGTCATGGCCCTGTGAGCAGGCAGAGAGGGTGCAGAGTGTTGGCCCAGAGATACAGGTAGGGATGACCTGCACTAGGTGCCAGCGTAGGGGTTCTCCTCCCAACAACGCTGGGCTGGAGAGCTCCACAAAAATCTAATTCTCTCTGCTAATGAGCAGGAACAACAGGTGCTCTGCTGCCGGTACCAAATGGGCCTTGACCATTTGCAGGTAGAGGTTTATGATAGGTACTCAAGCTGCTACCACCTGGTTGAAAGTTATGCAAAAAACAAAATTTATGCTTACCTGATAAATGTATTTCTCTTGTGGTGTATCCAGTCCACTGTTCATCCATTACTTGTGGGATATTCTCCTTCCCAAGAGGAAGTTGCAAGAGGACACCCACAGCAGAGCTGTCTATATAGCTCCTCCCCTAACTGCCACCCCCAGTCATTCGACCGAAGACAAGCAAGAAAAAAGGAGAAACTATAGGATGCAGTGGTGACTGTAGTTTAAATATAAAAAAACACCTTCCTTAAAATGACAGGGCGGGCCGTGGACTGGATACACCACAAGAGAAATAAATTTATCAGGTAAGCATAAATTTTGTTTTCTCTTGTAAAGGTGTATCCAGTCCAGGGGTTCATCCATTACTTGTGGGATACCAATACCAAAGCTTTAGGACACGGATGAAGGGAGGGACAAGGCAGGAACTTAAACGGAAGGCACCACTGCCTGTAAGACCTTTCTCCCAAAAATAGCCTCAGAAGAAGCAAAAGTATCGAATTTGTAGAATTTAGAAAAAGTATGAAGCGAAGACCAAGTCGCCGCCTTACAAATCTGTTCAACAGAGGCCTCATTTTTAAAAGCCCATGTGGAAGCCACCGCTCTAGTAGAATGAGCTGTAATTCTTTCAGGAGGCTGCTGGCCAGCAGTCTCATAAGCTAAGCGGATTATGCTTCTCAGCCAAAAAGAAAGAGAAGTTTCCGAAGCCTTTTGGCCTCTCCTCTGTCCTGAGTAGACAACAAACAAAGCAGATGTTTGGCGAAAATCCTTCATAGCTTGTAAATAAAACTTTAAAGCATGAACCACATAAAGATTGTGAGGATTAGGACATAATGAAGGAACAACAATCTCCTGATTGATATTCTTATTAGATACTACCTTAGGAAGAAACCCAGGTTTGGTACGCAAAACTACCTTATCTGCATGGAAAATCAGATAAGGGGAATCACACTGTAAAGCAGATAACTCCGAAACTCTTCGAGCCAAGGAGATAGCTACTAAAAGTTTAATATCTATGGAATGCAAAGGTTCAAACAGAACCCCTTGAAGAACTTTAAGAACTAAATTTAAACTCCATGGCGGAGCAACAGGTTTAAACACAGGCTTGATTCTAACTAAAGCCTGACAAAACGCCTGAACGTCTGGAACCTCAGCCAGACGTTTGTGCAAAAGAATAGACAGAGCAGAAATCTGTCCCTTTAAGGAACTAGCTGACAATGCCTTCTCCAATCCTTCTTGGAGAAAGGATAAGATTCTAGGAATCCTGACTTTACTCCATGAGTAACTCTTGGATTCACACCAATGAAGATATTTACACCATATCTTATGATAGATTTTCCTGGTGACAGGCTTTCGAGCCTGAATTAAGGTATCAATGACCGACTCGGAAAAAACACACTTTGATAGAATCAAGCATTCAATCTCCAAGCAGTCAGATGCAGAGAAATTAGATTTGGATGTTTGAAAGGACCTTAAAGTAGAAGGTCCTGCCTTAGCGGCAGAGTCCATGGAGGAAAGGATGACATGTCCACCAGATCTGCATACCAAGTCCTGCGTGGCCACGCAGGAGCTATCAAAATCACCAAAGCTCTCTCCTGCTTGATCTTGGCAATCAGACGAGGGAGCAGAGGAAACGGTGGAAACACATAAGCCAGGCTGAAGGACCAGGGTGCTGCTAGAGCATCTATCAGCCTGCCTTGGGATCCCTGGACCTGGACCCGTAACGAGGAAGCTTGGCATTCTGACGAGATGCCATGAGATCCAGTTCTGGTTTTCCCCATAGTTGAATCAACTGGGCAAATACCTCCGGATGGAGCTCCCACTCCCCCGGATGAAAAGTCTGCCGACTTAGGAAATCCGCCTCCCAGTTCTCTACTCCTGGGATGTGGATAGCTGAGAGATGGCAAGAGTGAACCTCTGCCCATAGAATTATCTTTGAAACCTCCAACATTGCCAGGGGGCTTCTTGTACCCCCCTGATGGTGATATAGGCTACAGTCGTGATGTTGTCCGACTGAAATCTGATGAACCTGACCGCAGCTAGCTGATGCCAAGCCTGAAGAGCATTGAATATCGCTCTTAGTTCCAGAATGTTTATCGGAAGGAGGGCTTACTCCAGAGTCCATGAACCCTGATCCTTCAGGGAGTTCCAGACTGCGCCCCAGCCCAGAAGGCTGGCATCTGTCGTTACTATAGTCCATTCTGGCCTGCGGAAACTCATTCCCATGGACAGATGGACCCGAGATAGCCACCAGAGAAGAGAATACCTGGTCTCTTGATCCAGATTTAGCAGAGGGGACCAATCTGTGTAATCCCCATTCCACTGATTGAGCATGCAAAGTTGCAGTGGTCTGAGATGTAGGCGGGCAAACAGAATTATGTCCATTGCTGCTACCATTAAGCCGATTACTTCCATACACTGAGCCACTGACGGCTGAGAAGTGGAATAAAGAGCACGGCAGGAAGTTAGAAGCTTTGAAAACCTGACCTCTGTCAGAAAAATCTTCATTTCTACTGAATGTATCAGAGTTCCTAGGAAGGAAACTCTTGTGAGAGGGGATAGAGAACTCTTTTCTTCATTCACCTTCCACCCGTGAGACCTCAGGAATGCCAGAACAATATCCGTATGGGACTTGGCGATTTGAAAAGTCAACGCCTGTATCAGAATGTCGTCTAGGTAAGGAGCTACCGCTATGCCTCGTGGCCTTAGAACCGCCAGTAGGGACCCTAGAACCTTCGTAAAGATTCTTGGTGCTGTGGCTAACCTGAAGGGAAGAGCCACAAACTGGTAATGCCTGTCTAGGAAGGCAAACCTGAGAAACCGATGATGATCTCTGTGTATCGGAATGTGGAGATAAGCATCCTTTAAGTCCACGGTAGTCATATATTGACCCTCCTGGATCATAGGTAGGATGGTTCAAATAGTCTCCATCTTGAAGGATGGGACCCTGAGAAATTTGTTTAGGATCTTGAGATCCAAGATTGGTCTGAAAGTTCCCTCTTTTTTGGGAACTATAAACAGATTTGAATTGAATCCCTGCCCCTGTTCCTCCCTTGGAACTGGGTGGATCACTCCTATAACCAGAAGGTCTTGAATGCAATGTAAGAATGCCTCTCTCTTTATCTGGTTTGCAGATAATTGTGAGAGATGAAATCTCCCCTTTGGAGATGAGGCTTTGAAATCCAGAAGATATCCCTGGGAAACAATCTCCAGAACCCAGGGATCCTGGACGTCTCTTGCCCAAGCCTGGGCGAAGAGAGAAAGTCTGCCCCCAACTACATCCGATCCCAGATCGGGGGCTACTCCTTCATGCTGTCTTAGAGGCAGCAGCAGGTTTTTTGGCCTGCTTTCCCTTGTTCCAAGCCTGGTTAGGTCTCCAGACTGGCTTGGACTGGGCAAAATTTCCCTCTTGTTTTGCAGTAGAGGAAGTTGAAGCTGCGCCACTCTTGAAGTTTCCCGAAAGGAACGAAAATTAGTCTGTTTGGTCCTTAATTTGTTGGACCTATCCTGGGGAAAGGCGTGGCCTTTTCCTCCAGTAATATCCAGGCCCGAATAGGGTCTGCCCTTTGAAGGGGATGTTGAGAAGCTTAGACTTTGAAGTAACGTCAGCTGACCAGGATTTAAGCCATAGCGCCCTACGCGCCTAAATGGCAAAACCTGAATTCTTAGCCGTTAGCTTTGTTAAATGAAAAACGGTGTCAGAAATAAATGAATTGCCTAGCTTAAGAGCTTTAAGCCTGTCTAGGATATCATCCAACGGGGTCTCCACCTGTAGAGCCTCCTCAAGAGACTCGAACCAGAAAGCCGCTGCAGCAGTGACTGGGGCAATGCATGCAAGAGGCTGGAGAATAAAACCTTGTTGTATAAAGATTTTCTTAAGGGAACCCTCTAATTTTTTATCCATTGGATCTAGGAAAGCACAACTGTCCTCGACGGGGATAGTTGTACGCTTAGCTAGGGTAGAGACTGCTCCCTCCACCTTAGGGACCGTCTGCCACGTGTCCCGTGTAGCGGCATCTATGGGAAGCATCTTTTTAAAAGCAGGAGGGGGAGAGAACGGTACACCTGGTCTATCCCATTCCTTCGTAATAATCTCTGAAAACCTCTTAGGGATTGGAAAAACATCAGTGTAAACAGGCACTGCAAAGTATTTGTCCATTTTACACAATTTCTCTGGGACTACAATGGTGTCACAGTCATCCAGAGTCGCTAAAACCTCCCTGAGCAATAAGCTGAGGGGTTCAAGCTTAAATTTAAATGCTGACTGCAAAACAGTGTTAAAAAGTAGTAAACTCTACAAAATTTTTACAGTGTGTATAAGACACTAAAGCAGCATTGCACCCACTTGCAAATGGATAATTAACCCCTTAGGCCCCAAACCGGATTAGAAAATCGGTAAAACCGTTAAAAAACAGTCAAACGCACTGCCACAGCTCTGCTGTGGCTCATACCTGCCCATAAACATGATTTTTGCAGGAAAAAAAAACCCTCTATAGTGGTCCTAGATGCCAGAGGACTCCTTTAGGGAAGCTGGATGTCTCAGTCTGAATATCAACTGCCATAAAGTGCGTGAAAATAGGCCCCTCCCACCATGCACTCAATGTCAGAGGGCCTTAAAAAAGTACTCCTAGGGGTGATCTAACAAGCCATGTGGAAAACTAGGCCCCAAATAAAGATTTATTACCCTCAGAGAAAAACGTTTTTTCTGTAAGTTATGCAAACGTTTTTACACTAAGTAATATGAGAATTAACATTGATATTACCCTTATCTTGTAAGCATGATCCAAGTCGTTGTTAAATCACTGTATCAGGCTTACCTCAAATATACCAGGCACTGTCAGCATTTTCTAGACTTTATCATCTCTCTAGAAAAAAATATACTGAACATACCTCAAAGCAGGTGATCTGCAAACCGTCCCCCCAACTGAAGTTTTCTTTTCATACTCTTCAGTTATGTGTGAGAACAGCAATGGACCTTAGTTACAAACCGCTAAGATCATCAACCTCCAGGCAGATTCTTCTTCCAATTTCTGCCTGAGAGTAAAACAGTACAACGCCGGTACCGTTTAAAAATAACAAACTCTTAATTGAAGGTAAAAACTACACTGTCACCACATATCTCTTGATATTTCCTTTCTTGTCTTGAGTTGCAAGAGAATGACTGGGGGTGGCAGTTAGGGGAGGAGCTATATAGACAGCTCTGCTGTGGGTGTCCTCTTGCAACTTCCTGTTGGGAAGGAGAATATCCCACAAGTAATGGATGAACCCGTGGACTGGATACACCTTTACAAGAGAAAGTTTAGTTTACATTTTTTCCTAATAGTAAAAGTGTTTAATAAACTTGACCAGTCTTTCTTCCAAGTTTCTGTGTCCTAGTGTTATTTTTAGTTTATGGCTGTAAGTTCAAGTATTTAGATAACGGAAGGGCAAATAGGAAATTTAATGTAAGTTCCCACTGGAATAGGGCCCTCAATTCCTCCTGTATGTGTTTGTAAATGTTGTCCTGTCTCTTACAAGTTTTACATTATTGTTTTATTTAAACTAATTATAGCCATGGACAGCGCTGCGGAATATGTTGGCGCTTCATAAAGTATAATAATAATAATAATGGATTATTGTGATTGCATCAGATTAGAAATTGTCTCAACAGCAGTCATTAAAATATCACTATAAAAATAGTTTAGCATCAACCCTATAATTATTTGCTGTGTCAGAAAAAAAAATTGTGTAAGCGCAGATAAAAAATGCATGATGTGTCAGTTCCAGAAATGAAAATCAATTGAATGTGTCTAACATTGGCCTAGATCCTAAGCTATGAAACATTAAAGGGACATTAAACCCTTCATTTTTCTTTTAGAATTCAGAGCAATGAAAAAAAATCTTCTCAATTCACTGGCTTTGTTCTCTTTGTATTTTCTGTGTAGTGTATACCTAGTAGTAGCATACCTAGCAGTCTGAGGAGCATACAAGGTAAATGGCAGCAGTTTTACATCAATGCTTTAAGCAACGTTATACACTTCTGTGCTCTAGATGTTAAAGTCTGCACCATGTATTACATTGTTAAAAGTATTGAAGAAACTCAACTTATCTAGGAATGCTCTTCAACAAAGGATATCAATAAACATAGTAAATTTTATAACAGAAGTAAATTGTTTTTTCAAATTGTAAGATCTATCTGAATCATCAAGAAAAGTATTGGGTTTCATGCCCCTTTAATAGTGACAGAGCTGCATCATATATTTAACACTAAATTGCTCTGATACTAATAAAATGTTACTTATTCGAGCATTGCTTACCTTAAAAACATACCTGCCCCTGTTGCAAATACATCAATTTAGCAGTCCTAGAATTATGAACATTTAAAGGGACATGAAACCCACAATTTTCTTTCATGAATTAGGTAGAAAATACAATTTTAAACAACTTTCCATTTTACTTCCATTATTAAGTTTGCTTCATTCTCTTGGTATCATTTGCTGAAGGAGTAGTAACGCATTACTGGTTTCTAACTGAACACATGGATGAGCCAATGACAATTGGTATATGCAGCCACCAAACAGCAGCTAGAACCTAGGTTATTTGCTGCTCCTGAACTTACTTAGATAAACCTTTCAGCAAAGGATCACAGGAGAAAGAAGCACATGAAATAATAGAAGTAAATTGCAAAGTTGTTTAAAATGTTATGTCTAATTATAACTTTATTGTCCCTTTAAGGAACTGAAAGATCATAAAGCTATTACTGTTGTCAGTGGCATACACACATATGTTGTGAGTGCCCATGCACCAACACTCAAACACTACACCTTCTCAGACAGTCTGCATTCAGCATGCATGGCACAAAGAAAGTATTCACTGATGCAAAACACAACACTGACAGTTCTCTGAGCAGACATGGGGCTCGAGCGCATATGCGGCGTCGCCCGCAAAACCGGCGTCAGCTATTTTTAGATAGATGGAGCGATCACATATACGGCGCCGCATAAGAATGCTGCATGTATATTTTACCCGTCGGCCGCTGTTTTTACTCCCATAAACTAACATAGAACCGGCTTTGCAAGTCGGTATCACATATTCAGCGCAAGGACTTAAGCGGTGAAAATGGAGAAATTTTACTCCATATTCATCTTGCCACACATAGGCAGGCGCAGCAAGGCTTGCACTGAGTAAATGAGTACAGTAACTCCCTGAAAGTCTTTTTTTTTTTTTTTTTCAATCTTTTATTTTAAAGTCAAAAAATGAAAAACAAAATACATGCTTACAGGCAATATACAAAAATAAAAAAAACAAGTTTAAATATACCTTGACAATAACTGTAGTAATAAGCCTCTGAATATTTTTCGATTTTTAAGACATTGCTGACACAATTTCTCTATATAAATCCTAAAATCCAACTTAAAAAAAAAAAAAAAAAAAAAAAGGGGGGGGAATGAGGGTGTCCCCTCCACTCCATCGTCCCAGTGTTCTATATACATCTCCGTCTCCTCCCACCTCCTCCACTCGACTCTCAAAGATAGATTATTAATACCATGCTACTGGAAATATATCACGTAAAATTAAACCTTCGAAGTATGCAGATTTCTGAAATGATTTAGTAAGTATATATTGTGTGGAGAGCGGATAAGACTTTATGATTTTTAACCATTTATTAAAAAAACTTTGTATTTGCTTATCACATGTACTGCATATGTTATATTGCTCAAACATAATCTGTGCTTTAACCGCGTTTAAGAATGAGCTAAAAAGAGGAGGTTTATTATTTTTCCAGTTTTTCAAGATCAAATTCCTTACTATTAGAATAACAGTATTAGCTAGATTATGAGATACTACATCCAATACCAAAAACACTATGGTCCTTGGATCGAAAGATAGGTTCTCCTTTGTGTTCTTATTTAACCAATGATTTACCTTATGCCATAGTTGGCTTATTTTCGGGCAAGACCAGAAACAATGGAGTAAGTTCACTGCGGGAAATTGACATTTATGACACTGGCCTTGCATTTCTGGAGACCAACATATAAGTCTTTTAGGTGATATATACGCGTTATTAAGTAATTTTAAATGAGATTCTTTCCAGGAGGAGGGAAGGAGAGCATCGCTCACCCACTTAATACTTTTACTAATTGTTTCAACATCCATTTCATCAAAATTTTTAGTCCAATATGCTAGACATTGTTACATAATTAGCTGGCCTTGTTATGCAAGCAAAATTTTATAAAGAAGCAAGATTGAATGGTTCCCCTGACTGTATAAGTTAATATAGTCGCCAACTCTATCATATTTCCCTGACCAGGGCCCCAATAGTATCTTTTCCTGTATAAATTGACGTATCTGAAGATATGCATAGAAAGATTTGTTCGAGAGGTTATACTGAGTAGCTATACTCTCAAAAGTACGCACCCCAAGGCCATCATCCAATAGTTGTATTATCAAGGTTAGGCCCTTACTAGCCCAACCATTGAATATTGCATTTTGTAGCCCCGGTTGGAACTCCGGATTACCTCTAATTGGGAGAAAAGTGGATAGGTGAATGTTAATCTTTAATCGTAGGCAGAGTTGCTGCCAGGCTTTAACAATATTGTATATGCTGATCAGTGTTTTAATTTTTTCGGGAAGACGCATGTGAGGGCAGTGTAAAGCCGCTGTAATTGAGAAGGGCTCTATAAGATTTTCCTCTGACTTGCTATTTGTCAGGTAATCAGAAGAAAGTAACCAATCTACTCAAAACCGTGCGAGAATAGCTATATTGTATGACTTAATATCTGGTAATGCCAGACCTCCAAACTCCTTAGCTTGGCAGAGTTTTCTAATAGAGAGCATGTGTCTACCTTTATTCCAAATTAGATTCGCACAAGCTCGATTAAATAACTTAATATCCTTATCCAGAATAAATAACGGCAGGTTATTCATAATGTATAGTAACTGGGGAAAAAGTATAGATTTAATAAGCATAATCTTAGCAGTTGCTGAAAGTGGAAAGAGACTCCAGCGATGAAATTTAGAAGTGATGTTAGAGAAAAATGCAGTATAGTTAAGTTTGTACCATAACTTAGGATCTTTATGCAATTGTATCCCTAAGTATCTGAAACTTTCTACTTCTCTAAAGTTATGGTGCATAAAACTCTCCTTGTGTTTATGGATCCATAGTATCTCTGATTTAAGAGCATTCACTTTATAACCGGAGATTGAACTAAACTGTTCTAGTATTTTAAGTGCTTTAGGTATGTTTCTTTTAGTATTTTTGAAATACAATAACAGGTCGTCGGCATATACAGGGAGTGCAGAATTATTAGGCAAGTTGTATTTTTGAGGATTAATTTTATTATTGAACAACAACCATGTTCTCAATGAACCCAAAAAACTCATTAATATCAAAGCTGAATAGTTTTGGAAGTAGTTTTTAGTTTGTTTTTAGTTATAGCTATTTTAGGGGGATATCTGTGTGTGCAGGTGACTATTACTGTGCATAATTATTAGGCAACTTAACAAAAAACAAATATATACCCATTTCAATTATTTATTTTTACCAGTGAAACCAATATAACATCTCAACATTCACAAATATACATTTCTGACATTCAAAAACAAAACAAAAACAAATCAGTGACCAATATAGCCACCTTTATTTGCAAGGGCACTGAAAAGCCTGCCATCCATGGATTCTGTCAGTGTTTTGATCTGTTCTCCATCAACATTACGTGCAGCAGCAACCACAGCCTCCCAGACACTGTTCAGAGAGGTGTACTGTTTTCCCTCCTTGTAAATCTCACATTTGATGATGGACCACAGGTTCTCAATGGGGTTCAGATCAGGTGAACAAGGAGGCCATGCCATTAGATTTTCTTCTTTTATACCCTTTCTTGCCTGCCACGCTGTGGAGTACTTGGACGCGTGTGATGGAGCATTGTCCTGCATGAAAATCATGTTTTTCTTGAAGGATGCAGACTTCTTCCTGTACCACTGCTTGAAGAAGGTGTCTTCCAGAAACTGGCAGTAGGACTGGGAGTTGAGCTTGACTCCATCCTCAACCCGAAAAGGCCCCACAAGCTCATCTTTGATGATACCAGCCCAAACCAGTACTCCACCTCCACCTTGCTGGCATCTGAGTCGGACTGGAGCTCTCTGCCCTTTACCAATCCAGCCATGGGCCCATCCATCTGGCCCATCAAGACTCACTCTCATTTCATCAGTCCATAAAACCTTAGAAAAATCAGTCTTGAGATATTTCTTGGCCCAGTCTTGATGTTTCAGCTTGTGTGTCTTGTTCAGTGGTGGTCGTCTTTCAGCCTTTCTTACCTTGGCCATGTCTCTGAGTATTGCACACCTTGTGCTTTTGGGCACTCCAGTGATGTTGCAGCTCTGAAATATGGCCAAACTGGTGGCAAGTGGCATCTTGGCAGCTGCACGCTTGACTTTTCTCAGTTCATGGGCAGTTATTTTGCGCCTTGGTTTTTCCACACGCTTCTTGCGACCCTGTTGACTATTTTGAATGAAACGCTTGATTGTTCGATGATCACGCTTCAGAAGCTTTGCAATTTTAAGAGTGATGCATCCCTCTGCAAGATATCTCACTATTTTTACTTTTCTGAGCCTGTCAAGTCCTTCTTTTGATTCATTTTGCCAAAGGAAAGGAAGTTGCCTAATAATTATGCACACCTGATATAGGGTGTTGATGTCATTAGACCACACCCCTTCTCATTACAGAGATGCACATCACCTAATATGCTTAATTGGTAGTAGGCTTTCGAGCCTATACAGCTTGGAGTAAGACAACATGCATAAAGAGGATGATGTGGTCAAAATACTCATTTGCCTAATAATTCTGCACTCCCTGTAGTGAAAGAACACAGGTTTGCAATCCTAACTTTATTCCCGACAGTTCCTGTCTAAGATAGATTGCCAGGGGTTCTATGGCAATGTTAAAAAAAAGGGGAGAAAGTGGGCATCCCTGTCGTGTCCCTTTTTCTAATTTAAAATACGGAGTTTGGCTACTGTTAATCAAGATAGATGAGATAGGGAAGTTATATATAGATTTGACAAAGTGAGTTATATTCCCGAAGAAGCCAAAGTTGGACAAGGAATTATAAAGATGTTGCCATATGATAGAGTCAAAAGCCTTCTCAGCGTCAATCAGCGCCATAGCAAAGTCCTGTTTACAAGTTACTTTATCTATATGTAATTTGTTCCATAGGTGTTCAAGAATCATATATGTTCTGCGGATATTTTTTGTAGGGGATCTGCCTATCATAAAACCCGATTGATCTGCATGGATAATTCCCTGTAATACGTTTTTAAGTCTATTAGCAATGATATTAGCGAGTAGTTTATAGTCTACGTTTAGTAGAGAAATCGGTCTATAAGAGCCCGGGTCTGTTGGTTCTTTATTCTTTTTAAGTAGCAGAGTGATGACTGACGCTGAGAAGAATCTAGACATGGCTTTTTTCTCAATAAAATACTCATTAAACAACGTGGTCAGGATGAGAGCAATCTCAAGTTTAGGCAGTCTGTAAAACTCGGCAGGTAACTGGTCTGGACCTGGGGCCTTGCCAAGTTTGGATTCTTCTATGACTTTTATAACTTCAGTTATTGTTATAGGGAGGTTCAGCACTTCAATCTGATCGGGGGAGACTACTGGGCATACGATATTGTTCCAGAACCTCGCGTTATCCTCTGCATCAATAGTTTTCCCTGCATAAATCTTTTGATAGAAATTAAAAAACTCACTCTTGATGTCTGCCGGCGAAGTATAATTCTTATCGCCAACTACGATCTGCTCAATCACATTATTCTTTTTTCTGACCTTATCAAGTCTGGCAAGATATTTGTCAGATTTACCATAGTGTCCAGTGTAAAGGGCATTCATTCTCACTTCTTCGTTGGTCAATTTGGATTTTAAGAAAAGATCTCTGTCTTGCCTGGCCAAATTATATTTATCCCATAGTTTTTTTAGCGGAGTATTAATATATTTTCTATAAGTGTTCATAACTGTATTTGCTAACTGAAGTTCGCATGCTTTATACTTTTTTTTGGCTATAATCATATAGGCTTTAATCTGCCCTCTAAAGAATGCCTTTGCGGCTTCCCAGAAAATTTCTGGTTTGTCTAAATAAAGACAGTTATCAGAGCTATATTCTTGCCATTTATGTCGTAGCCAATATTGAAATGGCATATTATTTATTAATTGCTTTGGAAAATAAAAATTATTTGTTACTTCTGTTTGTTACTTCCTTTTTTCTCCTTTTGCTTTACCCTCTAGGCCATGTACCAAAGAAGAGGAAAAGCTTGATGAAATAATTAGGACACAGATAACCCTTTAGGGACTCCAAGGGTAATATATCTCCCGCTACCAGGCTATATCCAGATGTAGTCAAGAGAAATAAAAGTGTATAGCCTCTAGCTTAATTTACAATGGCCCAAGTAATAGTTCAGGCGTGGGCCAAACAGAGAGTCAATATAGCGCAGCGGGTAGTTAATTTTAAAGATATTCCTCTCTTGGTTTCTTCTTTACTTAGCGTCTCCTTTCCCCTTCCCTATTTTTTTTTATAGCAGGGAGTTTTTTAGTTAGGGGATTGTACTGCAAAGCGTCTCTAGGTGTTTTGAGGGCTCTTTTTTTCCCCTTTCTTTTTCTCTTCTTGCTTTCCCCTTATTTCTCCCTCCCAGCAACAATCTCTGTTATATGGACCTGGGTTTCTACTTACAGTCTGCAGGTCAGGTAGCACTGGGAGAGATATGGAGCTCAGTTATATCACCACAGCAGAACTTTTCCAGGTGTCTCCTCTGTTGTATCCCAGGGATCTTTACCGGGTGGTCACTTGGGGCTTCTTCCCAATGCTCAGGCTCCTGTTACCAAAGGAATCATGGAGGCTAATTCTTCTGCTTGATCCATAAACAGGGCCGCTTAGCTTGACAGCTACCCGCCATGCAACTCTGTATCGGAAGAAATTTTGCAAGCAATGGCTTGGACCGGTGCCAGCAGTGGACCTCCCAGCAAGCGGCGAAAAATAAAAGCAGCTATGCTGCGTGTCTGGCTCCAGCGACCTAGCCACTCGGCTTATTCCGGCGTTCCACGCTATGCACCTATGGTCTGAGTGCAAAAGCCCTAGGCAGGTGGGCAGCCTACAACAACGGGCTAGGAAGCAGGGTTTCAGGTTGTCTCGAGCTCTCAGCGTCATACACAACTTTCCTCGTGCGGCACTAGCTCCTCCCACCGGAACCGGAATCAGGTTCAACTCCCTGGAAGTCTTAACAAACACCCAACTCATGCGCAATATGTAACTCTCAACCGCCATCCCCCAACGCAATAACTAATAAAATGTATTAACTCCTAATCCACCAACCCCCAAATCGCAAAATATTTAATAAAGTTATTAACCCCTAATCTGCCACCCACCCAAAATGCAAAGTATCTAATTACACTAGTAACCCCTAATTCTCCAAACCTTCACAACGCAATCTACCTATTAACACTATTAACCCTTAATCTGCAAAACCCCCACAATGCAATCTACATAATTACCATATTAACCCCTAAACCACCATCCCCGCACAACAAAAAGTATTAATCTAATCACTAAGCCCCTAAACACCCCCTAACATCCCCTAAAGTAACCCCAATTAACCCTAATTACATAAAATAAAAAAAGACTATCTTCCTAAAAAAGATTCTGTACCCCCATTGTCTTCTTCGTATCTAGAATTAAATTTGGAGTAAGGTTAAAATATAGTATATATAGTATAGTATATATAGTATAGTATATATCAGTAGGAGGTCTCTGATTTTTTTCCAGAAGCCAGAATCTTCAATATTAGGGCCATATATATTACACTATATATATTCTTTATCTTCAATCATTACTGAGAGAATAATACATCTCTCATCTTGATCTATTATTGTGTTATTCATTTTGTATTCTAATGTCTTGTTGAATAGAATTGCAACCCCATTTTTCCGGTTGCTGCAAGGAGTAAAAATGATTTCTTTAACCCATCCACCCTTTAATTTCCATGCTTCTTCACTTTTCAAATGTGTTTCTTGGAGTAGAAGTATCTGGGCCCCCAATTTCTTTGCATATTTTAATATAGATTTCCTTTTAATAGGTGAGGAGATCCCACCTATATTCCTCCATATAATTTTAATAGTCATTTTTTTTTTTTAAGATTAAAAAACAATAAGAGGAGAGCCTGACTCCCGCAGCATCTCTGCCAAGTTATTAATGTAAGAGGGAAGGGACAGCACGCAGGGGCATTATATAAAAATACAAAAAGTGATAATAAAATAAAAAATTAAAAAAGGAATAAGAGAGTAAATAATTCCACTATTCCCACCTGGATTCCACCAGTCCAATTATTGCTTCTCTACGGGGCCCATTTATCAAGCTCAGTAAGGAGCTTGTGGGCCCGTGTCTAAAGACCGCTGCTCCATAACCCTGTCCGGCTGCTCTGATGAGGCGGACAGGAATCACCGGAAATCAACCCGATTGAGTACGGTTGGGTTGATTGACACCTTCCTGCGTGCAACCAATTGGCTGCGAGTCTGCAGGGGGCGGCGTTGCACCAGCAGCTCTCAAGAGCTGCTGGTGCAATGCTGAATACGGAGAGCGTATTGCTCTCCGCATTCAGAGATGTCTGTCGGACCTGATCCGCACTGACGGATCAGGTCCGACAGACAAGTGATAAATAGGCCCCATTGACTCCATAATTATTTTCTATGATAAACTTAACTTCTGTTTCTTCTGAATTTTTTTTACTCTTTTTAAATTGTATAATAATTCTGAGTATAATTAACTGGTTAAAACTTTAGGAATCCCATCCTGGGTTCGATTATCCTTCTCATTTCTTCTTGCTACCTCCATAATTATTTTCTTAAAAGAGTTTAACTTCTGCTTCTTCTGTGAACAATTTATTGCCATCTTTAGTTTGTATGTTAATCTTTGCTGGGTATAGTAATCTGGTTTTCCAACCTGCTTGAATAAGTTTAGTGCATAACGGTGCCAAGCTCCGCCTTTTGTTAGAAGTTTCTGCTGAGTAATCGATAAATATTAGGAATTTTTTACCTTTGTAATTTAATTCATTATTTGTTTTTCTGTATGCATTAATTATTCTGATTTTATCCCCTGAAAATGTAACATCTTCATGATGACCAATCTATTAATGCGGCCTCCATTTGCCGCTTTCCTTTCAGGACCTATCCTGTGGATTCTTTCCACTACTATTGTAAACTCTGTTGTATCAATTTTTAATAATTTCATAACGTCAGTCTCTGCAAGCTCTTTTAGCTCTTTCTCTACAATTCCTTCCATCAGGCCTACTAGTCTAACGGCTAGATTTAGAGTTTGGCGTTAGCCGTCAAAACCAGCGTTAGAGGCTCCTAACGCTGGTTTTGGGCTACCGCTGGTATTTAGAGTCAGTCAGGAAAGGGTCTAACGCTCACTTTCCAGCCGTGACTTTTCCATACCGCCGATCCCCCTACGCCATTTGCGTATCCTATCTTTTCAATGGGATCTTTCTAACGCCGGTATTTAGAGTCTTGGCTGAAGTGAGGTTAGAAATCTAACGACAAAACTCCAGCCGCAGAAAAAAGTCAGGAGTTAAGAGCTTTCTGGGCTAACGCCGGTTCATAAAGCTCTTAACTACTGTGCTCTAAAGTACACTGACACCCATAAACAACCTATGTACCCCTAAACCGAGGCCCCCCCACATCGCCGCCACTCTATTAAAATTTTTTAACCCCTAAGCTGCCGTCCGCACACCGCCGCCACCTACGTTATCCCTATGTACCCCTAATCTGCTGCCCCTAACACTGCCGACCCCTATATTATATTTATTAACCCCTAATCTGCCGCCCCCAACGTCGCCTCCATCTACTTACAATTATTAACCCCTAATCTGCCAACCGGACCTCACCGCTACTATAATAAAGTTATTAACCCCTAATCCGCCTCACTCCCACCTCAATAACCCTATAATAAATAGTATAAACCCCTAATCTGCCCTCCCTAACAACAATAGTATTAACCCCTAATATGCCGACCGGAACTCACCGCTACTTTAATAAATTTATTAACCCCTAAAGCTAAGTCTAACACCCCCCCTAAGTTAAATATAATTTAAATCTAACAAAATAAATTAACTCTTATTAAATAAATTATTCCTATTTAAAGCTAAATTCTTACCTGTAAAATAAACCCTAATATAGCTACAATATAAATAATAATTATATTGCAGCTATCTTAGGATTTATTTTTATTTTACAGGCAACTTTCAATTTATTTTAACTAGGTACAATAGCTATTAAATAGTTATTAACTATTTAATAGCTACCTAGCAAAAATAAAGAGAAATTTACCTGTAAAATAAAAACTAACCTAAGTTACAATTACACTTAACACTACACTATACTTTAATAAATTATTCCTATTTAAAACTAAATACTTACCTGTAAAATAAACCCTAAGATAGCTACAATGTAATTAATAATTACATTGTAGCTATTTTAGGATTTATATTTATTTTACAGGTAACTTTGTATTTATTTTACATACAAAGAGAGAAGCGCTCTACCAGGAACGAACAACAGCTCAGTGGCTTGTTCTATGGCGATTTACCACCCGGAAGCAGCCTCTTTTAGACCAGTGTGCTTTTCACAGAAGAAAACTTTCCTGAAGTATATCAGTCTGATCCTGCCAAGTACGGTCAGTCCAGTCCCGAAATACCAGGCAATTCTCCTCTGAACAAGGAACATGACAACCCCAGACGATCGTTTCGGCCTCCTATGGGCCTCATCAGTGAGGTGCAGCCACATTCCTCTAAGCACACTGGGCAAGGAGTCCACGTCTGGTTTTCCCCATCACCCATAGGGAGACTTCCCCAGGGTCATAATAATTTGCATACAAAGAGAGAAGCGCTCTACCAGGAACGAACAACAGCTCAGTGGCTTGTTCTATGGCGATTTACCACCCGGAAGCAGCCTCTTCTAGACCAGTGTGCTTTTCACAGAAGAAAACTTTCCTGAAGTATATCAGTCTGATCCTGCCAAGTACGGTCAGTCCAGTCCCGAAATACCAGGCAATTCTCCTCTGAACAAGGAACATGACAACCCCAGACGATCGTTTCGGCCTCCTATGGGCCTCGTCAGTGAGGTGCAGCCACATTTATTTTAGTTAGTTAGAATAGTTATTAAATAGTTATTAACTATTTAATAACTACCTAGCTAAAAGAAATACAAAATTACCTGTAAAATAAATCCTAACCTAAGTTACAATTAAACCTAACACTACACTATCATTAAATTAATTAAATAAATTAACTACAAATAACTACAATTAAATACAATTACATAAACTAACTAAAGTACAAAAAATAAAAAAAGCTAAGTTACAAAAAATAAAAAAAATAAGTTACAAACATTTTAAAAATATTACAACAATTTTAATCTAAGCCCCCTAATAAAATAACAAAGCCCCCCAAAATAAAAAAATGCCCTACCCTATTCTAAATTAAAAAAGTTCAAAGCTCTTTTACCTTGCCAGCCCTTAAAAGGGCCTTTTGCGGGGCATGTCCCAAAGAAAACTGCTCTTTTGCCTGTAAAAGAAAAATACAACCCCCCAACATTAAAACCCACCACACACATACCCCTAATCTAACCCAAACCCCCTTAAATAAACCTAACACTACCCCCCTGAAGATCATCCTACCTTGAGGTGTCTTCAGCCAGCCGACCCACCGATGGAACCGAAGAGGAGATCCGGAGCGGCAGAAGTGATCCTCCAAGGGGCGCTGAAGAAGTCTTCCATCCGATGAAGTGATCCTCCAGGCGGCGCAGAAGAAGTCTTCCATCCGGGCGATGGATCCCTTGGAGGATCACTTCTGCCGCTCCGGATCTCCTCTTCGGTTCCATCGGTGTAGTGTTTGGTTTAATTGTAACTTAGGTTAGGATTTATTTTACAGGTAATTTTGTGTTTCTTTTAGCTAGGTAGTTATTAAATAGTTAATAACTATTTAATAACTATTCTAACTAGCTAAAATAAATACTAAGTTACCTGTAAAATAAATATAAATCCTAAAATAGCTACAATGTAATTATTAATTGACCCTGGGGAAGTCTCCCTATGGGTGATGGGGGAAACCAGATGTGGACTCCTTGCCCAGTGTGCTTAGAGGAATGTGGCTGCACCTCACTGACGAGGCCCATAGGAGGCCGAAACGATCGTCTGGGGTTGTCATGTTCCTTGTTCAGAGGAGAATTGCCTGGTATTTCGGGACTGGACTGACCGTACTTGGCAGGATCAGACTGATATACTTCAGGAAAGTTTTCTTCTGTGAAAAGCACACTGGTCTAAAAGAGGCTGCTTCCGGGTGGTAAATCGCCATAGAACAAGCCACTGAGCTGTTGTTCGTTCCTGGTAGAGCGCTTCTCTCTTTGTATGTAAAATAAATACAAATTTACCTGTAAAATAAATATAAATCCTAAAATAGCTACAATGTAATTATTAATTACATTGTAGCTATATTAGGGTTTATTTTACAGGTAAGTATTTAGTTTTAAATAGGAATAATTTATTAAAGTATAGTGTAGTGTTAAGTGTAATTGTAACTTAGGTTAGTTTTTATTTTACAGGTTAATTTCTCTTTATTTTAGCTAGGTAGCTATTAAATAGTTAATAACTATTCAATAGCTATTGTACCTAGTTAAAATAATTTGAAAGTTGCCTGTAAAATAAAAATAAATCCTAAAATAGCTACAATATAATTATTATTAATATTGTAGCTATATTAGGGTTTATTTTACAGGTAAGTATTTAGCTTTAAATAGGAATAATTTATTTAATAAGAGTTAATTTATTTAGTTAGATTTAAATTATATTTAACTTAGGGGGGTGTTAGTGTTAAGGTTAGATTTAGCTTTAAGGGTTAATAAATGTATTAGAGTAGCGGTGAGGTCCGGTCAGCATATTAGGGGTTAATACTTGAAGTTAGGTGTCGGCGATGTTAGGGAGGGCAGATTAGGGGTTAATACTATTTATTATAGGCTTATTGAGGCAGGAGTGAGGCGGATTAGGGGTTAATAACTTTATTATAGTAGCGGTGAGGTCCGGTCGGCAGATTAGGGGTTAATAAGTGTAGGTAGGTGGAGGCGACGTTGGGGGCGGCAGATTGGGGTTAATAAATATAATATAGGGGTCGGTGGTGTTAGGGGCAGCAGATTAGGGGTTCATAGGGATAACGTAGGTTGCGGCGGTGTACGGAGCGGCAGATTAGGTGTTAAAAAAATATGCAGGGGTCAGCGATAGTGGGGGCGGCAGATTAGGGGTTAATAAGTGTAAGGTTAGGGGTGTTTAGACTCGGGGTACATGTTAGGGTGTTAGGTGCAGACTAAGGAAGTGTTTGCCCATAGGAAACAATGGGGCTGCGTTAGGAGCTGAACGCTGCTTTTTTGCAGGTGTTAGGTTTTTTTCAGCTCAAAATGCCCCATTGTTTTCTATGGGGGGATCGTGCACGAGCACGTTTTTTAAGCTGGCCACGTCCGTAAGCACCGCTGGTATTGAGAGTTGCAGTGGCGGTAAATTATGCTATATGAAGTTAAAGCCAAGGACAATGGGAATCAGTGTTACCTAAGATAAAATATTTTGATCACACACTGTCGTGAAATGTTTTGTAAAGCGGGCTTAATTTATTTTTTTTAGTGATAATTGTCATAAGATGCAGGACACAGCAAAGATGGTACAACACAATTTTATTGCAGAACATGCAAATATACATCTGGTAGCATTGATCTCACTTATTAACTGTGACACAGACAAATGGCATAAGCCCTGCCCCCATCCGGTGATGTCACTTCTCGGGGTCTGGCTTGATGCCATCCCTATTGATGATATGCCCAAAGTAACATAACTCAGCTTTCCTAAAATGGCATTTCTCTTTATTTAGCTTCAGCCCGGACTCTCTGATAGTCTGCAGCACACAGCTCAATTGCTGATCATGTTCCTCCATTGTATACCCATACACCAAGATGTTGTCCTTGACGACTGCTGTGCCCACGTGGTCTCTTAGGAGAGAACTAATTTCTCTTTGAAAGATTTCAGGAGCAGAGGATATCCCGAAGGGGAGTCTGCAGAAGCAAAACCGACCTACTGGTGTAATGAAGGTAGTCAGTTTGCGGCACTTTGGATCCAGAGGTATCTGCAAGAAGCCGCTAGAAGCATTCAATGTAGACAAGAACTTTGCCCCAGCCAATTTCGGAGCTATGTCTTCAAGTGTCGGCAGCACATATCTCTCTCTTCACCGCCTTATTCAGCCATTTCAAGTCTATGCAGATGCGTACCTTCCCATTTTTCTTTGCAACAGGCACAATGGGGGCACACCAGTGAGTTGCTTCAACAACCTTTTCAATAACCCCCATATTCTTCATACGCAGAAGCTCCTTCTCCACTTGAGGCATGAGCGGGAATGGAATTCTACGGGGAGTGGTAATGCTGTATGGGACTGTGTCACCTTTAAGTGATATATAGACTGGGTTGCAATTCAGTAGGCCCAATTCACCAAACATATCTTCTGAGATCTCATTCACTCTGGCTACTAGGTCCAAACCACAGGCTGCTTTTCTGCTCAATAAGTTGTTAACACACTGACCTCTAATTACATGCACCCACGTGGTCAATTTCCTTTGCTTGTACTCACAGCTGGCAAGAAATTTCCCTGCACAATCAATGCGGCCACCAGGACTATGGACTTTTGTTGTGACTTTTGCCAGCTGGGGCTGTCAAGGCAATTTTATGAATGCTGCAAGGGACATTACAGTGATGTCTGCTCCTGTGTCAATCTTAAAGGCAACTTTGGCTCCCATTACAGTAAGAGTAACCCTCCAATCATCTTCTGAACCCGGCCGTTCAACAACAGACCCTACAAAGGACACTTCTTGACCCTCCTGGTCGCTATCCATCTGCATCTCCTAAATATATTCAGTTTTACACACCACTTCAAAATGGCCAATTCTGTTACATTTTCTACATCTTTTGTCTTTAGCAGGGCATATGACACTCTGATTATGGGCACGGTTGCACTGTGTGCATCGGGCATGCTGCGCCCATCCACTTCTGGGCCTATCTGTTGCCCTAGGTCACACTGTGCCTTTCACCTGCAGCTCTCCTGAACTGCTGCACTTCATCCACAATACTCTCAGACCTCAGATCAGCACTTTGCTTTTTCACCAGTTCACTCTGGTGGGCCATCCTAATAGCCCCATCTAATGTTAAATCAAACTCTAACTGTAGCTTCAGTGAGACTTCAGCATCTGCAACTCCTATGGCTATTCTGTCTCTGATTTGCTCCTCTTTAGCAACACCAAACTCACAGAATTCAGCTAGTTCATACAGGCTTCGCACAAATGACCACAGATTCTCCCACACGCTGAGCACGTTTGTGAAAACAAGCCCTCTCATGAATCCCATTTCTTTTGGGCACAAAGTGGGCACTGAGTTTATTCATAACTATTTCAAAATCAAATTCTTCCCCTTCTTGGAAAGTAAAGGCATTGAACAGTGGCTCCACATCTTTCCCCATAGAGTATAAAAGAGAATTAACTTGTACTTCACCACTTTCCTTGTCCAGCTGGGAAGCAATCCTGAAGCACTGAAACCGCTGACGCCATGTGGGCCAAGCTGCAGGTTGAGAAAAATTAAAAGGCTCAGGTGGGGTAAACTTCAACATTGTCCTCAATCAGGAAACAGAAGCGCAGGCAAGAACTTCTGACACCATGTCATGAGATGCAGAACACAGCAAAGATGGTACAACTCTATTTTATTGTAGAGCATGGAAATACACATCTGGTAGCATTGATCTCACTAACTAACTGCGACACAGACAAACTGCCTAATCCCCCCCCTCCATCCGGTGACGTCACTTCCCACTCTCATCATAATAATGAATTAGAAACCATACTTAAAATCTTTAATTATGGAAGTAGAATGGTAGTGACTGTCTGGAAGGTTCTGGAATCTCAGGACAAGGAGTAGATAAAGATGCTGTGACGGGGGGTAGGAGCTTGGCCGCGCAGGAGATGGCCGCTTGCTAGAGAAGCTCCGATACCCTAAGAACCTGATCCGGTGCCCTCCAGATAACTGCACAGGCAAAAACACATCAAAGTGCAGTGGGAACAGCCGCAACACTACTGGCCACAGAAACGGAGGTCCCATGTCAAACCGGAATGCCGCAAGAAACAAGTAAAGATCCGGAGGGCAGAGGAGACAGAGGCTACGGCCCGTAAGTAAGCAAATTACATAGTGCGACATGCGGCCTCTGTAGAGTAAAAGGCAGAAACGCTGGGCACAAACATTCAGTAGCAGGTTTTAATGAGAGTTTGACGATAGTAAAAAGGGCTTTACACAGGACTGATATGATATTGCCTAACCCAAAAGGAACCAGTACACCTCAAACCAGTCAACAACTAGGACAGTTAAGGGAGCTCTGCTGATAATATCAGTTATTTACAACACAAGCAACAGCACTGCACAGACGTTTAGTTAATACACAGGGCTCATTTGGATGCAAACTGTTCAACATAGCACAGAACTGCTTTTGAATACACTTTACTTCTATCCCCTGATCTTCACTTGGCACAACAGCCTAAGACACTATTTGGATTACTGATATAATACAGTGAGGACATCTGGCTAAAACAGAATTTTGTTGAAGATCCTCAAGCATACAAAACATAGCAAGAGAGCAAGTAGGCCATAGAGATATGCCAGCTAAAAAAGCTCAGAAACCTGAGATCCCTTCCAAAAATAAAATGATTAATCAGTACCTAAAACCAGCAGAAATTAATCAACAAGTGCACATGAATGACTCCACGCTGGAGCTATCACAAAACATAGGGGCATCACCTCCATTGTCAGAAGTTCAAAGAGGACATAAAAACGGCCATGGCAGAAATGCGCAACATGTTTCAAGAAATAAAAAGAGACATGAAACGTATGGGCCGCAGGGTCACCACGCTAGAAGAGAGTCATGATATAGCTAAAGAACAAGATATCCAGCACCTGTCACAAATGTCGTACAGTCAAGAAGAAATAATACAGAATTTGATGGACAAGGTGGAAGATCTAGATAATAGGGGGCGAAGAAACAATTTGAGGTTCAGGGGCATCCCAGAAACTATCACATCTACAGCATTACAAGGCTATCTGCAAGACCTGTATAGGACACTTAAAGGCACTAACTCCTCACCAGATATAATTATGGAAAGAGCCCATAGGACCCTCAGAGCGAAGCCACCTGCAAAAGCCCCTCCACGGGATGTGATAGTTAAGTTCCTAAACTATAATGATAAGGAAGACATATTACGACAAGCTAGACAGAAACCTCAATTCACTCACACGGGCATACATATACATGTATTCTCTGATATTAGCCCCACCACACTCCAAAAGCGGAGAGAATTACAGTTTATAAATTATAACTACAGTGCTGAGATCTCAGAAAATACAGTACAGATGGGGTTTTCCCGTAAGCATCATAGCATCTAGAGGAGACAAAACGGCAATATACAGAAAAATGGAGGACATAACAGATTTTTGCGAGACTTTGCAAATTCAAATACCAGCCCCTAGAGATTACCAATCCTCAGACGTCAGAAACCAACCACCTGGGGATACAAGAGATAGTAGGAGCAGAAGGCCTGAAACCAGTAGGGCTAATCGTCCATCAATACAACACATTGAAGATCGGCAGCAGTGTAAGGAAGGGCTCACGCAACAAACTGGCGAGGATCATCGGCCATGTTCTTCAACTTTACATCAGGATACAGCGTCCCAAGAACAATTAGCCTAATGGTTGTGAACAATTACAGGAACAAAGTTTTGAAAAGATTTTTTGGGACATACCTAGCACATCAGACTTGAGTGGGATGCCACAGAATTGGTCGAGGGGTAAAGTAGAAAAGTTGATATAACTGTTTGTTAAATACTGTTTGTTTGCTTTATTGTTGAATGTGGTTGATCTTATTTACAACACTTTCAGGTATCTATTTCTCTAACTTAACACAATGTGATATGTTATGTTATACTTGAAACAGAACAGGTAATCTCAGATATAAAAGAGGTACATTTCTAAACAGCCAGACAAAACTGTACACTCAGACATGCTGTTTGACAGGCACAACTATATGATCATGCTAATTATCATGGCTAGGCAAACCCTAGATATTATTATAACACAAAGCCCATTACTTCATAAAACTTTTTAGCAAACACACTGCACAGACACAGGAGCGTAGCTTAATTAGGACCACAATAGAGATGCCTGGCATCAACCAATGATAGATATGATTACATTACTTTGGGAGGGCACCGGCTAGGGGGAAAGGGATAATTCCTCCAGCTACACTACTCACTCTTTTAGTTCACTTAACAAAATATAGACTAAGCAAGTAAGTTCAACTGACACTCACTCTTGGGTCCCTCGTAATATAGCTCAAATCTCACAAAGATTATATTAGGGACAGCTTTATCTTGCACTATACAAAAGAATTAATAGCATAAATCTGATCGACATATTTTCACACCAGCCAATACATACTTTACGCATAGAATGGCAACCCAGGGTAACCAGCAAAATCAGCACAAATTAAGATTGATCACTATAAATGCTAAGGGGCTAAATAGCCTGGAGAAAAGATCCATTGCTTTCAGGGATCTATACAGCCAAGAAGGAGACATTATTTTTGTACAGGAAACGCACTTTAAAAGAGGAAGGGAACCCAAGCTAATAAATCATAGATATCGTGCAGCATATTCAGCATCAGGGCCCACCAAAACAAAGGGAGTTAGCATTCTGTTCAGGAACTCAATTCCATTCCAATCCACACATATAGAAAGGGATAAAGAAGGAAGATATATAATAGTCATAGGTCTGTTATATAATAAAATTATTACCCTTGTGAATATATACTTGCCCAACCAAAATCAACACCAAATATTAAAGGTAGTAACAAAGAAAATACTTGAACACGGGAGGGGACTGCTATTCCTAGGCGGGGATTTCAATGTACCCCTGGAGCCAACTAAAGATGCATTGAGCGGCTTCTCCAGCGTACCTAAAAAAACACTTAAGTCAATGAATACACAATTTCAGCAACTTATGTTACATGACACCTGGAGAGCACTCCACCCTAACAATAGGGATTTCACGTTTTTTTCACACCCGCATCAGTCATATTCAAGGATAGATTACATACTAGTAGATACAGTCGGTCTGTCACTGGTATACAACACCATTATATCCCCACTCACATGGTCAGACCATGCCCCAGTGCTCTGCGATTTTAACTGGCCAGATAAACCAATTGTACCGTACATATGGAGGCTAGAAGAACCCCTTATTAAAGATCCCATCCATAAGAAAGAAATAGAAAAAGGACTACAGGACTATTTTCAAATTAATAACAATGACCAGGCCTGACCAACATACATATGGGAAGCCCATAAATGTGTTATAAGGGGAACATTTATTAAACTCAACTCCCAACGACGCAAGCAAAATAGACAATATTATAATTCGTTAAGAGCCCAAATTGCATATTGGGAAAAAGAACATAAAAAGACCGACCTCAGCCAATTTACTCAGCTCACTAACAAAGGCAAGGAACGACTTACATGCACATTTACTTAAAGAAACCCAACTTAAAGCACCCCCACTTAAACAACATTACTTTGAACATGGTAATAAACCGGGCTCCCTCTTGGCCAAAGCTCTTAAAAGACAACAACTTAAAACTTATATCCCAAGCTTATTAGATAAGGCCGGCACCCTACATAAAGGTAGTACTAATATAGCTGAAATCTTTAGACAATATTATTCATCTTTATATAATCTAAAACAAATTGACACACCAGGCTCAGAAGAAAGTGACAAGGCAAAGAGAATTAGGGACATAGAGACATATTTATCAGACACAGAAATTCCAACATTAGACACAGAAGACTCAAAAAGTTTAGAATCACCCATATCGAATGAAGAAATTCTGACTGCCATTAGAGACATGCCTAGCGGAAAAAGCCCAGGACCTGACGGGTTCACTATGGCATACAACAAAACATTCTCCACACTCTTAATTCCCTATCTTTCCACTGTATATAACCAGCTCATAGCAGATGGAGGTTTTACAAAACAAATGTTAGAAGCACACATAACATTTCTCCCAAAACCGGGCAAAACCCCAAATAAACCCAAAAACTTTCGACCAATATCTCTACTAAACGCGGACATTAAAATATACGCCAAAATACTAGCAACCCGCATAAACAAATTTCTTCCCAAACTTTAGAATCACCCATATCGAATGAAGATCAGGTAGGTTTTATACCAGGCAGAGAAGCAAGAGATAACACTCTCAAGGTGCTCCAACTGCTCTCACTTGTGCAGAATAAAAATATTCCTGCATCATTCACATCTACAGATGCTGAGAAAGGGCCACCCTGTCCAGAATGTAAATAAATCCGAATTTCTGAATATAACAATGCAACCTGACATGGTGTTACAGACGCTAGTGACCTGCCCACTACAATCACAGAAAGAAAGCATGAAATATCTAGGGGTACATCTGGCAACAAATCAGGACACTCTATTCAGGGATAACTATGTCGAGCTGGCCAAGACACTGACAAATGATCTCTCGAGTTGGAAAAATAAAAACTTCTCATGGCTAGGCAGAATTAGTGTTATAAAAATGAATGTCCTCCCACGCATATTATACATTCTACAAACCCTCCCAATAGCGTTAGCATATGACTATATTGAGAAATTACAGAAAACCATAGAAACATTTATTTGGAATGAGGTAAAACCTAGAATACAAAAGCAAACATTATATTTACCCAAATAAGAAGGTGGCCTGGGGATACCCAATCTTACATTATATAGACAGGCAATTGTGACACAAGGGCTAGTGGATTGGAGTGCAAACGAACAAGAAAAACACTGGATACAGATAGACAGAGCTATACTGACTTCTAACAATCCAGGCTCTCTAGCATGGAAAGCTAAAAAAGACAGACCGGCCATAGTTAACAAATATCCTTTGCTGAGGGATTTTTTCATTGTATGGGACAGAATAACATATACTGCATCACATATCTCTACACCTGTATCACCGCTAACCCCCTACAAAAATAACCCGTCACTACCGCTAGCAACGACAAAAGATTACTCACATGCAGGGTCCAAGATAGAGAACAACACATTCCACAGTCTGTGCCACCAAAATAAACTAAAGAGTTATACAGAAATTATCACCTCCAATACAGATCCATCACTGTCTTGGCTATCATACCCACAGATAAGGCACTTTCTCCATACTCACAAACACAAAGACTTAATTCTTAGGTCGACAACAAATTTCGAAAAACTATGTCTGATGACGAACCCACTGCGCCACTTAATATCAATCCTTTACAATCTGCTTTTGGGGAAGGGAGAAAACCAACTACCTAATTATACTAGGGCATGGGAGAAAGACCTAAACACAGAGTTCACACCACAAACATGGAACAAAATATTTCTTAACACCAAAACAGCTTCCATCTCAGCCCAAGTACAAGAAACAAATTATAATTATCTGATGAGGTGGTACCTCACCACAACAAGATTAAAGATAATATACCCGCACACTACAGGTAGATGCTGGAGAGGCTGCTCTGAGGTTGGAACTATACAACATATATGGTGGGATTGCCAAAAACTCCAGGACTTCTGGACGAGGGTAATAGATCACATGTGCAAGACGATAGGGGAATTGGTACCAAGGGACCCAAAAATCTTACTATTTACCACCCTACCTAAGTTAAAAAGATTAGATAACCACAAGCTGCTGCTCACTATGATCAGTAGCACAAAGCTCTTGATACCCCGACATTGGAAATCTACAACAGTCCCGTCCTTAGGGGATTGGATTGCGCAGGTAGATCTACTTTTACAGCTAGAAAGATACCATTACATTAGAGTGGGGAAAGTAGAGATACATGAGTTGATGCTGCGTACTTGGGAGAACAGCAAAACATAAATACAGCCTGTATATAACCTTCTGTTTAGCCTTTGGCATTTCATATTCTATAAAAGTTCCCTTTGAAAATTGATAGAGACTTTAAGAAATTGTTATTCAGCATCGACTAATGCTGGTATGGCACTGTTATTGAATGTATGGTGATGGGGCTTTTGATGATACCTAAGTTGCGGTTGTTGAACTCTAAGAACAGACAAATTTATTAGCAAACTATTTGCCACAGCTATACTGGAATACTAGTTCCATGGGGGCAAACCCTTTTCTCCCTTTTTTGAACCCCAGCCCCAAGCTGGCAGGGAGCATATAACACCTGGAACTTGTTACGTCTAATATGCTCCCAACTAAAGGAAGAAGACCAGATAGGACATCTTCTTTGAGTGATTTATATAAAGGACTTGAGTTCTAATGGCAGCTGGGTCTGGCACGGGGCTCTGGACTTGTTTTCTATTTTCTGGTTGGGGGAGTTGCTCATTTATTGTTATTCAGATTTGCATATGTATCTTTTTCAAGATCAGTTGATGATGTAACATTACTTTACTTTTTCATTATAACAATAAAGCTTTTTTGAAAATGAAAAAAAAAAAAAAATCTTTAATTATGTGCCAAAATGTGTTCTTAGGCTTGCAGAAACCACAGCGCTTGGCTGGGATGAATCGAATGACCGGGTATTAAAGGTCTTGGGGCATATTTATCAAGCTCCGAATGGAGCTTGATGCCCCGTGTTTCTGGCGAGCCTGTAGGCCCGCCAGAAACAGCAGTTATGAAGCAGCGGTCACAAAGACCGCTGCTCCATAACCTGTCCGCCTGCTCTGAGCAGGCGGACAGATATCGCCGGAAATCAACCCGATCGAGTACGATCAGGTTGATTGACACCCCCCTGCTGGTGGCCTATTGGCCGCGAGTCTGCAGGGGGCGGCGTTGCACCAGTAGCTCTTGTGAGCTGCTGGTACAATGCTGAATACGGCGAGCGTATTGCTTGCCGTATTCAGCGAGGTCTGTCGGACCTGATCCACACTGTCGGATCAGGTCTGACAGACCTTGATAAATAGAGGCCCTTGTCTGTTCCTAAGAACCTGTATTACAGATACCTAGAAGGAGGTAACACTACATGATGATGTTTCTCATTTTAGTTTAGGAATGGTGCTAAAAAAAGGCAGTTCTGTTGCATATGCTGCCACAACACACTATGGGCCAGATTACAAGTGGAGTGCTAAATATCCCTTTCTTGAAAGCAATATTTGCGCTCCACAGAGTTATACCAGTACACACTAATATATAATATATATATATAAACACACACACACACACACTGTATATATAAATATATAATATTTAAAAAATCTTTTTCTACTAATTAAAGAACAAAGCTATTTAAACTATTTCTTAGCACACCTTCAGTTTAGGGCACTTGGGCTACGTGCACAAGCAAAAGCCAGAAAAGAGTTATGTAGCAAGCTCCATAGAATTCTTTCAGGTGAGGGATTTAGAGTGGTTGTGATATACGACCGCTAGATGTTAGTGCGTCTAAGGCTTTTGATACCTTTGTGCTTTCAATAGAGCACTATAGATTTAACTTGAGTGGTGTTACAGCTAATAATTTTGCACTCCACTTGTAATCTGGATCTATGTGTTTAACCCTTGAAAATGTATTAAATGTGGGTAAAGTGCTGCACTTGATGGCATTCTGTGCCACTCCACTTAAAGGGACATTAAACACTAAATAATAGATAAATTAAATATTAGTCTGAGAATAACATGCAGATTTATTTTTTAAAGTTTCAATAGCTGTTTAAATATTGACAAAATAAGTGTAACGTTTTAGTGTCTATAAAACAATGGGAGCTGCCATGTGGCCAATTAGGGACAGTTATAAATAGGTCACTAGAGTGAGCAGCCAATGGCTGTGTAGAATATAACATTGTTCTGCACTTCCATTTCTAACAGGATATGGAAAGCTCACAATTTTAAGAATGGAATTACAGGAAAAGGGGACACAATAAATAATTAAAGTATATTGCAGAGATTTTTTTTAATATATATGATTTCTTCTACTAGATACGACGAGTCCACGGATTCATCCTTACTTGTGGGATATTATCCTCCTGCTAACAGGAAGTTGCAAAGAGCACCACAGCAGAGATGTATATATAGTTCCTCCCTTCTCTCCACCCCCAGTCATTCTCTTTGCCTATACTAGTAATAGGAAGAGGTAAAGTGAAAGAGGTGTTAAAATGATAGTTTTTATTTTCTTCAAGCAAGACTTTTTTTATTTTAAATGGTACCGGTGAGTACTATTTTTCCTCAGGCAGCAGATGGAAGAAGATTTTTGCCTGGAGGTTGATGATCTTAGCAGTTGTCACTAAGATTCAGATGAGTTCCCACAGAATGGCTGAGGAGTACTAGAGAAGCTTCAGTGTGGGGAACGTTTTTCATGCTACAAGCATTGAGGTATGTTCAGTCATTTATTTCTGGAGAGACTGTGATATTTCAGAACAGGCTGACATAGTTCCCATGAGGGAAGGGGTAATCAGTAATCCTATAAATAAGAAGGGGCATTACTGGAGACCTGTGTATGAATGATTATGGGCTAAATGCAGCAAATTATGGCAGCATGATTAGACACTGGGGCAGCGTAACGTTTTTTTGCACAAACGTTTTTATGTTCACGATTACTGAGCATTGTACTGGAGGTTTTTCACATGGCTTTATTTGTTATTTGGGATGCAAAAAACCCACATGGCTAGTTTATTTGTTATTTGGGATGCATAAACCCACATGGCTAGTTCCTATACCGCTTCATAGCGTTTTTTTAGGCTGAGAGACGTCGCATATGATGGGCGGGGCCTAATTTTCGCGCCTCAGATGCGCAGTTGATCTTCATAAGAAGGCAGCAAACTTCAGCTTCGGTTGGGCCCAAACTGAGACATAGGCTAATGGAGTCGTAGTGAGACTTGTCAGACCACTGAGGGCAGGGGGATGTTAATCTATTTTTTATAACGTTTTGGGAATAACGTTTTTCTTATAGAGGGTTAATTTGTCCCTTACTTGTGGTGTAATCTTAGGCTACAATTTGAGAAAGATATATGCTAAAATTGTGAGCGTTATAGCATTTTAAAGCAGATTTGGAAAAATTGTGTGCTTTTTACTTCTTAAAGGCTCAGTACCGTTTTTAAAACTTGGTGTTTTTTTCAATAAATAAAGTGTTTTCAAGTCTTTTTGTGGTTATTACTAACCTGTTCAACATGTCTGACATTGAGGAAAGTCAATGCTCTAAGGCCTAGATTTGGCGTTTGGCGGTAGCCGTGAAAACCAGCGTTAGAGGCTCCTAACGCTGGTTTTAGGCTACCTCCGGTATTTGGAGTCACTCAAAAAAGGGTCTAACGCTCACTTTTCAGCCGCGACTTTTCCATAACGCAGATCCCCTTACGTAAATTGCGAATCCTTTCTTTTCAATGGGATTTTTCTAACTCCGGTATTTAGAGTCGTGTCTGAAGTGAGCGTTAGAAATCTAACGACAAAACTCCAGCCGCAGAAAAAAGTCAGTAGTTAAGAGCTTTCTGGGCTAATGCCGGTTCATAAAGCTCTTAACTACTGTACTCTAAAGTACACTAACACCCATAAACTACCTATGTACCCCTAAACCGAGGTCCCCCCACATCGCCGCCACTCGATTAAATTTTTTTAACCCCTAATCTGCCGACCGCCACCTACGTTATCCTTATGTACCCCTAATCTGCTGCCCCTAACATCGCCGACCCCTATATTATATTTATTAACCCCTAACCTGCCCCCCACAACGTCGCCGCCACCTACCTACAATAATTAACCCCTAATCTGCCGACCGCAAAGAGCCGCCAGCTACATTATAGCTATGTACCCCTAATCTGCTGCCCCTAACACCGCCGACCCCTATATTATATTTATTAACCCCTAACCTGCCCTCCCTAACATCGCCGACACCTAACTTCAATTATTAACCCCTAATCTGCCGACCGAATCTCGCCGCTATTCTAATAAATGTATTAACCCCTAAAGCTAAGTCTAACCCTAACACTAACACCCCCCTAAATTAAATATAATTTTAATCTAACGAAATTAATTAACTCTTATTAAATAAATTATTCCTATTTAAAGCTAAATACTTACCTGTAAAATAAATCCTAATATAGCTACAACATAAATTATAATTATATTATAGCTATTTTAGGATTAATATTTATTTTACAGGTAACTTTGTATTTATTTTAACCAGGTACAAAAGTTATTAAATAGTTAAGAACTATTTAATAGCTAAAATAGTTAAAATAATTACAAATTTACCTGTAAAATAAATCCTAACCTAAGTTACAATTAAACCTAACACTACACTATCAATAAATTAATTAAATAAAATACCTACAATTACCTACAATTAAACCTAACACTACACTATCAATAAATAAATTAAATACAATACCTACAGATAACTACAATGAAATAAACTAACTAAAGTACAAAAAATAAAAAAGAACTAAGTTACAAAAAATAAAAAAATATTTACAAACATAAGAAAAATATTACAACAATTTTAAACTAATTACACCTACTCTAAGCCCCCTAATAAAATAACAAAGCCCCCCAAAATAAAAAAATGTCCTACCCTATTCTAAATTACTAAAGTTCAAAGCTCTTTTACCTTACCAGCCCTGAACAGGGCCCTTTGCGGGGCATGCCCCAAGAAGTTCAGCTCTTTTGCCTGTAAAAAAAAACATACAATACCCCCCCAACATTACAACCCACCACCCACATACCCCTAATCTAACCCAAACCCCCCTTAAATAAACCTAACACTAAGCCCCTGAAGATCATCCTACCTTGTCTTCACCATACCAGGTTCAACGATCCGTCCTGGCTCCAAAATCTTCATCCAACCCAAGCGGGGGCTGGCGATCCATCTTCCGTCGGCTGAAGAGGTCCAGAAGAGGCTCCAAAGTCTTCATCCTATCAGGGAAGAAGAGTAGATCCGAACCGGCAACCATCATCTTCCAAGCGGCATCTTCTATCTTCATCCGATGAGGACCGGCTCCATCCTGAAGACCTCCACCGCGGACCCATCTTCATCCGGCGACGTCCAACTGAAGAATGACGGTTCCTTTAAGGGACGTCATCCAAGATGACGTCCCTCGAATTCCGATTGGCTGATAGGATTCTATCAGCCAATCGGAATTAAGGTAGGAATATTCTGATTGGCTGATGGAATCAGCCAATCAGAATCAAGATCAATCCGATTGGCTGATCCAATCAGCCAATCAGATTGAGCTCGCATTCTATTGGCTGATCGGAACAGCCAATAGAATGCGAGCTCAATCCGATTGGCTGATTGGTGTGGTATGGTGAAGACAAGGTAGGATGATCTTCAGGGGCTTAGTGTTAGGTTTATTTAAGGGGGGTTTGGGTTAGATAATGGGTATGTGGGTGGTGGGTTGTAATGTTGGGGGGGGGGGGGTAGTGTATGTTTTTTTTTACAGGCAAAAGAGCTGAACTTCTTGGGGCATGCCCCGCAAAGGGCCCTGTTCAGGGCTGGTAAGGTAAAAGAGCTTTGAACTTTAGTAATTTAGAATAGGGTAGGGCATTTTTTATTTTGGGGGGCTTTGTTATTTTATTAGGGGGCTTAGAGTAGGTGTAATTAGTTTAAAATTGTTGTAAGATTTTCCTTATGTTTGTAAATATTTTTTTACTTTTTGTAACTTAGTTCTTTTTTATTTTGTGTACTTTAGTTAGTTTATTTCATTGTAGTTATTTGTAGATATTGTATTTAATTAATGTATTGATAGTGTAGTGTTAGGTTTAATTGTAGGTAATTGTAGATATTTTATTTAATTAATTTAATGATAGTGTAGTGTTAGGTTTAATTGTAACTTAGGTTAGGATTTATTTTACAGGTAATTTTGTTATTATTTTAACCAGGTAACTATTAAATAGTTATTAACTATTTAATAGCTATTGTACCTGGTTAAAATAATTACAAAGTTACCTGTAAAATAAATATTAATCCTAAAATAGCTATAATATCATTATAATTTATAGTGTAGCTATATTAGGATTTATTTTACAGGTAAGTATTTAGCTTTAAATAGGAATAATTTATTTAATAAGAGATAATTAATTTTGTTAGATGTAAATTATATTTAATTTAGGGGGGTGTTAGTGTTAGGGTTAGACTTAGCTTTAGGGGTTAATACATTTATTAGAATAGCGGTGAGCTCCAGTCAGCAGATTAGGGGTTAATAATTGAAGTTAGGTGTCGGCGATGTTAGGGAGGGCAGATTAGGGGTTAATACTATTTATTATAGGGTTAGTGAGGCGGATTAGGGGTTAATAACTTTATTATAGTAGCGCTCAGGTCCGGACGGCAGATTAGGGGTTCATAAGTGTAGGCAGGTGGAGGCGACGTTGTGGGGGGCAGATTAGGGGTTAATAAATATAATATAGGGGTCGGCGATGTTAGGGCAGCAGATTAGGGGTACATAGGGATAATGTAAGTAGCGGCGGTTTACGGAGCGGCAGATTAGGGGTTAATAATAATATGCAGGGGTCAGCGATAGCGGGGGCGGCAGATTAGGGGTTAATAAGTGTAAGGTTAGGGGTGTTTAGACTCGGGGTACATGTTAGAGTGTTAGGTGCAGACGTAGGAAGTGTTTCCGCATAGCAAACAATGGGGCTGCGTTAGGAGCTGAACGCGGCTTTTTTGCAGGTGTTAGGTTTTTTTTCAGCTCAAACAGCCCCATTGTTTCCTATGGGGGAATCGTGCACGAGCACGTTTTTGAGGCTGGCCGCGCCCGTAAGCAACTCTGGTATCGAGAGTTGAAGCTGCGTTAAATATGCTCTACGCTCCTTTTTTGGAGCCTAACGCAGCCTTTATGTGTACTCTCAATACCAGAGTTATTTTTATGGTGCGGCCAGAAAAAAGCCGGCATTACGCGGGTCCTTACCGACAAAACTCTAAATCTAGCCGTATGTGTTTAGAAGCCATTGTGGAACCCCCACTTACATTGTGTCCCTCATTTACTGAAAGGGCCTTACATTGCAAAGAACATATTTTAGGTGATAAAAGTATGTCTAAAGATGATTCTCAGTCTGAAGAAAATCAGGTTATGCCATCCAATTCTCCCCAAGTGTCATAACCTTTAACGCCCACTCAAGCGACGCCAAGTACTTCTAGTGCGTCTAATTCTTTTACTCTGCAAGATATGGCTGCAGTTATGTCTATTACCCTTACAGAGGTATTATCTAAACTGCCAGGTTTACAAGGTAAGCGCAGTAGGTCCGGTATTAAGGTAAATGCTGAGCCCTCTGATGCTTTATTGGCTATTTCCGATGTACCCTCACAGTGTTCTGATTTGGGGGTCGGGGAATTGCTGTCTGAGCTTTCAGATTCAGGAAATGTTTTACCTCAGACAGATTCGGACGTGATGTCCTTTAAATTTAAGCTTGAACACCTCCGCCTGTTACTCCGGGAGGTTTTAGCGACTCTGGATGATTGTGACCCTATTGTAATACCACCAGAGAAATTGTGTAAGATGGATAAATATCTAGAGGTAACTACTTACACTGATGTTTTTCCAGTCCCTAAAAGAATTCCAGACATTGTTACTAAGGAATTTGGATAGACCAGGCATTCCGTTCTCTCCCCCTCCTACTTTTAAGAAAATGTTTCCCATATCTGACACCATTCGGGATTCTTGGCAAACTATTTCTACCCTAGGTAAGCGTACAACTATACCTATTGAGGGCAGTTGTGCTTTCAAAGATCCTATGGATAAAAAATTAGAGGGTCTTCAAAAGAAATTGTTTATTCATCAGGGTTTTCTTCAACCTATAGTGTGCATTGTTCCAGTTACTACTGCAGCAGCTTTTTGGTTCGAGGCTCTAGAAGAGTCTCTTAAGGTTGAGACCCCATTAGATGATATTTTGGATAGAATTAAGGCTCTCAAGCTAGCTAATTCTTTTATTACCGATGCCACTTTTCATATGGCTAAATTAGCGTTGAAAAATGCAGGTTTGCCATTTTAGAGCGTAGAGCGTTATGGCTTAAATCTTGGTCTGTTGATGTGTCCTCCAAATCTAAGCTTTTAGCTATTCCTTTTAAAGGTAAGACCCTATTCGGGCCTGAACTGAAGGAAATAATTTCTGACATTACGGGAGGCTAAGGTCATGCCCTGCCTCAGGATAAGACTGTTAAGATGAGGGCTAAACAAAATAATTTTCGTTCCTTTCGAAACTTTAAAGGTTGACCCTCTACTTCCTCTTCCGCCACAAAGCAGGAGGGGAATTTTGCACAATCCAAGTCAGTCTGGAGACCTAACCAGGCCTGGAATAAAGGTAAACAAGTCAAGAAGCTCGTTGCTGCTACCAAGACAGCATGAAGGGGCAGTCCCCAATCCTGGACCGGATTTAGTAGGGGCAGACTTTTTCTCTTCGCTCAGGCTTGGGCAAGGGATGTTCAGGATCCCTGGGTATTAGAAATTGGGACCCAGGGGTATCAGCTAGAATTCAAGGATTTTCTCCCAAGAGGGAGATTTCATCTTTCACGTTTGTCTGTAGACCAGACAAAAAGAGAGGTGTTCTTATGCTGTGTAGAAGACCTCTATACCATGGGTGTAATTTGTTCAGTTCCAAAACTGGAACAGGAACAGGGACAGGGGTTTTACTCAAATCTATTCGTGGTTCCCAAAAAAGAGGGAACCTTCAGACCGATTTTAGATCTCAAATGCCTAAACAAATTTCTCAGAGTCCCATCGTTCAAGATGGAGACTATACGAACAATTTTACCAATGATCCAGGAAGGTCAATATATGACCACTGTGGACCTGAAGGACTGAAGGATGCGTATCTTCACATTCCTATCCACAAGGATCATCATCAATTTCTAAGGTTCGCCTTTCTGGACGAACACTATCAGTTTGTGGATTTTCCCTTCGGGTTGGCCACAGCTCCCAGAATCTTCACAAAGGTGCTAGGGTCCCTTCTGGCGGTTCTCGGGCCGCGGGGCATAGCAGTGGTGCCCTATCTGGATGATATTTTGATCCAGGCATCAACTTATCATCTGACCAATTCTCACATGGACATCGTGTTGGCATTTCTAAGAACTCACGGTTGGAAAGTGAATATAGAAAAGAGTTCACTAATTCCACTAACAAGAGTTGCATTTTTGGGAACTCTAATAGACTCGGTAGACATAATAATATTTCTGACCGAGGTCAGAAAGTCAAAGATTCTAAATACTTGTCGATCACTTCAGTCCATTCCTCGGCCATCAGTGGCGCAGTGTATGGAGGTCATTGAATTAATGGTAGCGGCAATGGACATCGTTCCGTTTGCTCGCTTTCATCTCAGACCACTGCAGCTGTGCATGCTCAGACAGTGGAATGGGGATTTATCTCCTTAGATAACTCTGGATCAAGAGACCAGAGACTCTCTTCTTTGGTGGTTGTCACAGGATCATCTGTCCCAGGGAATGTTCTTCAGCAGGCCAGCATGGACAATAGTGACAACAGATGCCCGCCTCTTGGGCTGGGGTGCAGTCTGGAATTCCCTGAAGGCTCAGGGTGTTTGGACTCAGGAGGAGTCTCTACTACCAATCAATATTCTGGAACTGAGAGCAATATTCAACGAGCTTCAGGCGTGGCCTCAGTTGGCTTTGGCCAAATTCATAAGATTCCAGTCGGACAATATCACGACTATAGCATATATCAATCATCAAGGGGGAACAAGGAGTTCTCTAGTGATGATAGAGGTTTGAAAGATAATCTGATAGGCGGAGGCTCACTCTTGCCATCTATCAGCAATCTATATCCCAGGAGTAAAGAACTGGGAAGTGGATTTTCGAAGTCGTCTGACTTTTCATCCGGGAGAGTGGGAACTCCATCCGGAGGTGTTTGCATCCTTGATTCATCAATGGGGCACACCGGAATTGGATCTGATGGCATCTCATCAGAATGCCAAACTTCCTTGTTACGGGTCCAGGTCAAGGGATCCCCAAGCTGTACTGATAGATGCTCTAGCAGTACCTTGGTCGTTCAACCTCGCTTATGTGTTTCCACCATTTCCTCTCCTGCCTCGTGTGATTGCAAGAATCAAACAGGAGAGAGCTTCGGTAATCCTAATAGTGCCCACATGGCCACGCAGGACTTGGTATGTGGATCTAGTGGACATGTCCTCTCTGCCACCGTGGAAACTTCTTTTGAGACAGGATCTTCTCATTCAGGGTCCGTTCCAACATCCAAATCTAAATTCTCTGCAGCTGACTGCCTGGGGATTGAACGCTTGATCTTATCTAAGCGGGGATTCTCTGAGTCGGTCATTGATACTTTGATTTAGGCTCGCAAGCCTGTCACTAGAAAGATTTACCATAAGATATGGCGTAAATATCTTTATTGCTGCGAATCCAAGGACTACTCATGGAGTAAGATTAGGATTCCTAGGATTTTGTCCTTTCTCCAAGAAGGATTGGAGAAGGGATTATCAGCTAGTACCTTGAAAGGACAAAAATCTGCCTTGTCAATTCTACTACACAAGCATCTGGCGGATGTCCCAGACGTTCAGTCTTTTGTCAGGCTCTAATCAGAATCAAGCCTGTATTTAAACCTATTGCTCCGCCATGGAGTTTGAATTTAGTTCTCAATGTTCTTCAAGGGGTTCCGTTTGAACCCATGCATTCCATAGATATTAAGCTTTTATCTTGGAAAGTTTTGTTTTTAGTTGCTATCTCTTCTGCTCAAAGAGTTTCTGAGCTTTCTGCCTTACAATGTGATTCGCCTTATCTTATATTCCATTCTGATAAGGTGGTTTTGCGTACTAAACCTGGATTCCTTCCTAAGGTTGTTTCAAATAAGAATATTAATCAGGAAATTGTTGTTCCTTCTTTGTGTCCTAACCCTTCTTCTAAGAAGGAGCGTCTGTTACATAAATTGGACGTGGTTCGGACCTTGAAGTTTTACTTACAAGCGACCAAGGATTTCTGTCAAACATCTTCTTTATTTGTTGTTTATTCTGGAAGACGTAGGGGTCAAAAAGCTACGGCTACCTCTCTTTCTTTTTGCTGAAAAGCATTATTCGCTTGGCATACCAGACTGCTGGACAGCAGCCTCCTAAAAAGGTTACAGCTCATTCTACTAGAGCTGTGGCTTCCACATGGGCTTTTAAAAACAATGCTTCTGTTGAACATGATTGTAAGGCTGCGACTTGGTCCTCCCTTCATACTTTTTCTAAATTTTCCAAATTTGATACTTTTGCTTCTTCTGAGGCTATTTTTGGGAGAAAAGTTCTTCAAGCAGTGGTGCCTTCCATTTAGGTATCTGTCTTGTCCCTCTCGTTCAACCGTGTCCTGTTGCTTTGGTATTGTATCCCACAAGTATGGATGAATCAGTGGACTCATCGTATCTAGTAGAAGAAAAGGAAATTTATGTTTACCTGATAAATTGATTTCTTCTACAATACGAGTCCACGGTACTCCCTGTCATTTTAGACAGATTATATTTTTGTTTTCAAAACTTCAGTCACCTCTGCACCTTTTAGCTTTTCTTTTCTCTTCCTATACCTTCAGTCAAATGACTGGGGGTGGAGAGATGGGAGGAGTTATATATACAGCTCTGCTGTGGTGCTCTTTGCCACTTCCTGTTAGCAGGAGGATAATATCCCACAAGTAAGGATGAATCCGTGGACTCGTTGTATCATAGAAGAAATCAATTTATCAGGTAAGCATAAATTTCCTTTTATCATTTTATATTACCAACTCAAAGTGTTTAATGTCCCTTTAAGAATAGGTCAATATCAATTACTGAGCAGGCATATGTATGAATGCTTTTGTAGCATTCTTATCAGGAGCAGTACAGAGATATTATAAGAATATAAATTTGACTGTGCATTGAAGCCCTTTGCATGGTGTAAACACAGAGTAAAAGAAAGATTTTGTTTAAAAATAAATTTAACACAAAACAAATCAAAAATACATTTAAAAGTGCAGTTACACTCATAATAACACCATCTAATAAAACATATCTTAAAAAATATTGCACAAAAAGTTATAAGGGCTCAAAGATATGAGGTCTCAGGCAAAGAGCTTTAACATAGAGATACATATACATGTCTAAAGATGTATGTTTGTATGTATATACAGTATCTCACAGTAAGTACACCCCTCACATTTTTGTAAATATTTTATTATAGCTTTTCATGTGACAACACTGAAGACATTACACTTTGCTACTATGTAAAGTAGTGAGTGTACAGCCTGTATAAGAGTTTAAATTTGATGTCCCTTCAAAATAACTCAACACACAGCCATTAATGTCTAAACCGTTGGAAACAAAAGTGAGTACACCCCTAAGTGGAAATGTCCAAATTGGGCTCAATTAGCAATTTTCCCTCCCCGGTGTCATGTGACTCGTTAGTGTTACAAGGTGTCAGGTGTGAATGGGGAGCAGGTGTGTTAAATTTGGTGTTATCGCTCTCACACTCTCTCATACTGGTCACTGGAAGTTCAACATTGCACCTCATGGCAAAGAACTCTATAAGGATCTGAAAAAAAGAATTGTTGCTTTACATAAAGATGGCCTAGGCTATAAGAAGATTGCCAAGACCCTGAAACTGAGCTGCAACGTGGTAGGCAAGACCATACAGTGGTTTCACAGAACAGGTTCCACTCTCTCCACTTTCTTTGCTCCACGCAGAACAGACCTCGCCATGGTCGACCAAAAGAGCAAATGCACTCAAAAAGAAGTTGATTGCACGTGCTCAGCATCATATGCAGAGGTTGTCTTTGGGAAATATACATATTAGTGCTGCCAGCATTGCTGCAGAGGTTAAAGGGATGGGAGGTCAGCCTGTCAGTGCTCAGACCATACGTTGCACACTGCATCAAATTGGTCTGCATGGCTGTCGTCCCAGAAGAAAGCCTCTTCTAAAGATGATGCACAAGAAAGTCTGCCAACAGTTTACTAAAGACAAGCAAACTAAAGACATGGATTAACGGAACCATATCCAGTGGTTTGATGAGACCAAGATAAACTTATTTAGTTCAGATGGTGTCAAGCATGTGTGGTGGTAACCAGGTGAGGAGTACAAAGATAAGTGTGTCTTGCCTACAGTCAAGCATGGTGGTGGGAGTGTCATGGTCTGGGCCTGCATCAGTGCTGCCGGCACTGGGGAGCTACAGTTCATTGAGGGAACCATGAATGCCAACATGTACTGTGACATTTTGAAGCAGAGCATGATCCCCTCCCTTCGGAGACTGGGCCGCAGGGCAGTATTCCAACATGGTAATGACCCCAAACACATCTCCAAGACAACCACCACCACCAGATGATCGACTGACCAAGCATGTCTCCAGATCTAAACCCTATTGAGCATCTGTGGGGCATCCTTAAATGGAAGGTGGGGGAGCGCAAGGTCTCTAACATCCACAAGCTCCATGATGTCATCACGGAGGAGTGGAAGAGGACTCCAGTGGCAACCTGTGAAGTTCTGGTGAACTCCATGCCCAAGAGGGTTAAGGCAATGCTGGAAAATAATGGTGGCCACATAAAATATTGACACTTTGGGCACAATTTGGACATTTCCACTTATGGGTGTACTCACTTTTGTTGCAAATGGTTTAGACATTAATGGCTGTGTGTTGAATTATTTTGAGGGGACAGCAAATTTACACTGTTATACAGGCTGTACACTCACTACTTTACATTGTAACAAGGTGTCATTTATTCAGTGTTGTCACATGAAAAGCTATAATAAAATATTTACAAAAATGTGAGTTGTGTACTCACTTTTGTGGGATACTGTGTATATATATATATATATATATATACACAGAGAGAAGTGCACTCACAGGAATGAACAATTGGCTCAATACAAATGTTAGCCTGTTCTATGGTGATTTACACAATATATACAAGGTAGAGGTGAGCGCCAAAAAGAAGGCTGAGGGTAGGGTGGGGAATGCTAAAATAGGCTAAAATTAGCTGATAAAATGTAGAGTTAAAATGTAGAGTTAAAAATTACAAATTTATTTAATCCATACAGTAATTATAATAATAAAAAAAAAAAAACAATGTACACTGATAGTTGTTCATGGATCCATGTTACAAATGGTAGCAAATTACAGTGTTGGGAAAAAATGCAATACAATACAATAATAAAAACAATTGTAGATACTGATAAATTCAGTGGCTGATGATATAGCCTTTTATGCTGAGTATCTATTTAATGATTAACACCTTGGTTGAGTCCGGTAAGTGTAAGATGCTCCTGGTAGATGGTGTAGGGTTAATTGTAATCCAATAAGTGGCAAGATTTGGGTGTGATCAGTGTCCAATACAACAATTTGGAAAAAAAGTGGTAGAAAAAATGTGTGTTCACTCTATGTGATGAAAAAATGATGATAAAAAGATGAAAAAATCCCTCCAAAAAATGTTATAAAAAATGAAAAAAAGTGAAAAAGGATAAAATAGGATAAAAAAATAGTGTCAGTTTTGAAATCCAAAGTGATGTTGGTGATGTCAGTGCAAATCAATCAATCGGTGGTTCAGTGTTGATGCAATGTTTAGAAAAAATAAGAATATGCAAAAAGAAAAAAATCCTGAAAAAAAGAAAACAAACAATACTCTAATATATGCAATCTGTACAATAGATATATCAGTATTATGCTTACTCAGATCTGTCGACGCGTTTCGGCCATATACCTCTGGCCTTTATCAAGACTGATAAACTGAGTAAGCTCACAGTATTTATAAGAGTTATGGCTGATGTTTTGGCGCCAAACACTAATAGGCCACGCCCCCTTCCTGTTTGGTAGCATTATGGGTATGGGCGAAAGCATTGTGGGTATGGGCGAAGGCATTTACTTTGCTTGTATTATTGAGGTCATTACTAAGTTTTTTAAAGACATGTGTAGTTATAAATTGTCTTTCCATTGTATATGGCTAGTTTGTGTGTGTCCTAATATGGATTTGTTGTTCATACATATACTTCCGGTTTCGCTAGTGGATCTAGCCCTTTCTTCCGGTTTAGCCCTTACTTCCGGTTCAGCTACCCTATGGGACGATTTAGTCCTGGTTGTTCATATCAATTCTTATGCTAATGTGTGTGAATAATTTTATTGCAACTTATCTTAGCAATCTGTTTATATGGGCTCTATTCTTTCTCTCTAATTTCTAAATCATGCATGTGTTGCTTTTGTTTACCATTTATTGTTTCCGGTTACCATTTCCGGTTCCGGTTTGTATCTATGCATGTGTTGTTTTTGTTTACCATTATCTTGCTTCCGGTTACCATTTCCGGTTCCGGCTTTTATCGCTCCTAAGTACTTAACATTTCTGACAGTAAAAGCCAACATTATATGATGACCATGCAAATGAGATTATTTCAAACTTGTGTGTTGAATCGAATGTGCGACTATGCTATATAATAAGTCAAATCTGAATTTTAGATTGAATCTTCAAACAAAAAGATGAATTTGTGAGCATATGTGATGGTGTACAAACACAATGAAAAGCTATGATCTAAATGCGGTAGACCATATAAAATCCATTTTGAGATATAATATGGAAAATACGTTGATTATACAAGAATGATAAAACTAGTAGATATACACTAGAGGATAAATGCTTATTAATAAAATACTTATTAAAAAAATGCTTATTAATAAAATATACATGTGTAACATCCCATATAAAATGCTAATGCTTATGAAAGGCTAATGCTTTAAAAATGTTAATACAATTTTATAAAAAATATAATTTTATAAAAAATATAAAATATATATAAAAAGTGTATAAAATTTGTATAAGAGGGGGGCAACCCAGAGAGAGTACACTAAAAGTAGGGTGTCTCCTATGGTGAGGAGATGACACAGAGAGAGTACACTAAAAGTAGGGTGTCTCCTATGGTGAGGAGATGACATAAGGAGGGTATAAAAGAGTAAATAAAAACATATATATATAAATATGAAAATACAAATACAAAAATACACGGACCTCCTAAAATTTGGGCACCAGATATTGACATCTGTTAATCGGACCCAGATATTGATAAAATATAAATAAAACCAGACAAAATAAAACAGGAAAATGAGAAACTTGTGGCTGCGATGGCTGATCTCTAAAAATGAACTCATGTTTAGTGTCGTATAGTCCTGACTAAGGAACTATATGTTTATATGTGGGACGCTATGATGGATGAAGGATATCTGACTGAAATGAGGGGAGGGTAATGTGATAGATCTTTGTGGCAGGATAGTTGCTTAGAGTGCTATACTGATCAGTGCTTAGCTTTATTTCGTGAAACTGAACAGATGAGATAGGTCCTCCTTATTATTTAGGCCCTTAGGATATAGACAATTTAGGGAAAATATCCATTTGGACTCTTGTAGGAGTAGTTTCTGCTCATGGTTTCCTCCTCTCCAATTTTTTCTCACTATCTCTATTCCACAAAATTTCATTTCCCTAACATTTCCTCCATGTTTAGTTGTGAAATGTTTATATAGGGCTGTATCTGTCCTTTTATTCTCTATACATAGTATATGCTCCCTCATTCTGTCTTTCAGTTTTCGAGAGGTTTGTCCTACATAATGTAATTTGCATGGACATTCAATGAGGTATATGACATTCTGGTCACTGCATCTTATCAGACTGTTAATCATGAATTTTTCTTTAGTATATGTTGATGAAAATGAAGTTGTTTTCCAACCATTTTTACACGCTTTGCAATTCGGGCACGGGTAGAAGCCTTTTATTTTCTTATTACAATGGTCTACCACTGTGCCTATTTTGCCTATTTTTTGTTGTTTAGATACAGTTGGAGCCAATCTGTTCTTTAGGTTGTTCGTCTTCCTATAAATAAATTTCGGATGTGGCGTTAGTAATTCTCCCAGGATGTCATCATCTTTCAAAAGTGACCAGTGCTTCTTATAAATCTTTTCTATAATGTGTTTGTTCTCACAATATTCTGTAATAAAAGGGACATCTATAATGTCTTTCGAAGTCATTCTATCTTCTCTGGTTTTATATTTTAGGAGGGTTTTTCTATCAACAGCTCTTTCTATCAAAGAGCTGTTGATAGAAAAACCCTCCTAAAATATAAAACCAGAGAAGATAGAATGACTTTGAAAGACATTATAGATGTCCCTTTTATTACAGAATATTGTGAGAACAAACACATTATAGAAAAGATTTATAAGAAGCACTGGTCACTTTTGAAAGATGATGACATCCTGGGAGAATTACTAACGCCACATCCGAAATTTATTTATAGGAAGACGAACAACCTAAAGAACAGATTGGCTCCAACTGTATCTAAACAACAAAAAATAGGCAAAATAGGCACAGTGGTAGACCATTGTAATAAGAAAATAAAAGGCTTCTACCCGTGCCCGAATTGCAAAGCGTGTAAAAATGGTTGGAAAACAACTTCATTTTCATCAACATATACTAAAGAAAAATTCATGATTAACAGTCTGATAAGATGCAGTGACCAGAATGTCATATACCTCATTGAATGTCCATGCAAATTACATTATGTAGGACAAACCTCTCGAAAACTGAAAGACAGAATGAGGGAGCATATACTATGTATAGAGAATAAAAGGACAGATACAGCCCTATATAAACATTTCACAACTAAACATGGAGGAAATGTTAGGGAAATGAAATTTTGTGGAATAGAGATAGTGAGAAAAAATTGGAGAGGAGGAAACCATGAGCAGAAACTACTCCTACAAGAGTCCAAATGGATATTTTCCCTAAATTGTCTATATCCTAAGGGCCTAAATAATAAGGAGGACCTATCTCATCTGTTCAGTTTCACGAAATAAAGCTAAGCACTGATCAGTATAGCACTCTAAGCAACTATCCTGCCACAAAGATCTATCACATTACCCTCCCCTCATTTCAGTCAGATATCCTTCATCCATCATAGCGTCCCACATATAAACATATAGTTCCTTAGTCAGGACTATACGACACTAAACATGAGTTCATTTTTAGTGATCAGCCATCGCAGCCACAAGTTTCTCATTTTCCTGTTTTATTTTGTCTGGTTTTATTTATATTTTATCAATATCTGGGTCCGATTAACAGATGTCAATATCTGGTGCCCAAATTTTAGGAGGTCCGTGTATTTTTGTATTTGTATTTTCATATTTATATATATATGTTTTTATTTACTCTTTTATACCCTCCTTATGTCATCTCCTCACCATAGGAGACACCCTACTTTTAGTGTACTCTCTCTGTGTCATCTCCTCACCATAGGAGACACCCTACTTTCAGTGTACTCTCTCTGGGTTGCCCCCCTCTTATACAAATTTTATACACTTTTTATATATATTTTATATTTTTTATAAAATTATATTTTTTATAAAATTGTATTAACATTTTTAAAGCATTAGCCTTTCATAAGCATTAGCATTTTATATGGGATGTTACACATGTATATTTTATTAATAAGCATTTTTTTAATAAGTATTTTATTAATAAGCATTTATCCTCTAGTGTATATCTACTAGTTTTATCATTCTTGTATAATCAACGTATTTTCCATATTATATCTCAAAATGGATTTTATATGGTCTACCGCATTTAGATCATAGCTTTTCATTGTGTTTGTACACCATCACATATGCTCACAAATTCATCTTTTTGTTTGAAGATTCAATCTAAAATTCAGATTTGACTTATTATATAGCATAGTCGCACATTCGATTCAACACACAAGTTTGAAATAATCTCATTTGCATGGTCATCATATAATGTTGGCTTTTACTGTCAGAAATGTTAAGTACTTAGGAGCGATAAAAGCCGGAACCGGAAATGGTAACCGGAAGCAAGATAATGGTAAACAAAAACAACACATGCATAGATACAAACCGGAACCGGAAATGGTAACCGGAAACAATAAATGGTAAACAAAAGCAACACATGCATGATTTAGAAATTAGAGAGAAAGAATAGAGCCCATATAAACAGATTGCTAAGATAAGTTGCAATAAAATTATTCACACACATTAGCATAAGAATTGATATGAACAACCAGGACTAAATCGTCCCATAGGGTAGCTGAACCGGAAGTAAGGGCTAAACCGGAAGAAAGGGCTAGATCCACTAGCGAAACCGGAAGTATATGTATGAACAACAAATCCATATTAGGACACACACAAACTAGCCATATACAATGGAAAGACAATTTATAACTACACATGTCTTTAAAAAACTTAGTAATGACCTCAATAATACAAGCAAAGTAAATGCCTTCGCCCATACCCACAATGCTTTCGCCCATACCCATAATGCTACCAAACAGGAAGGGGGCGTGGCCTATTAGTGTTTGGCGCCAAAACATCAGCCATAACTCTTATAAATACTGTGAGCTTACTCAGTTTATCAGTCTTGATAAAGGCCAGAGGTATATGGCCGAAACGCGTCGACAGATCTGAGTAAGCATAATACTGATATATCTATTGTACAGATTGCATATATTAGAGTATTGTTTGTTTTCTTTTTTTCAGGATTTTTTTCTTTTTGCATATTCTTATTTTTTCTAAACATTGCATCAACACTGAACCACCGATTGATTGATTTGCACTGACATCACCAACATCACTTTGGATTTCAAAACTGACACTATTTTTTTTATCCTATTTTATCCTTTTTCACTTTTTTTCATTTTTTATAACATTTTTTGGAGGGATTTTTTCATCTTTTTATCATCATTTTTTCATCACATAGAGTGAACACACATTTTTTCTACCACTTTTTTTCCAAATTGTTGTATTGGACACTGATCACACCCAAATCTTGCCACTTATTGGATTACAATTAACCCTACACCATCTACCAGGAGCATCTTACACTTACCGGACTCAACCAAGGTGTTAATCATTAAATAGATACTCAGCATAAAAGGCTATATCATCAGCCACTGAATTTATCAGTATCTACAATTGTTTTTATTATTGTATTGTATTGCATTTTTTCCCAACACTGTAATTTGCTACCATTTGTAACATGGATCCATGAACAACTATCAGTGTACATTGTTTTTTTTTTTTTATTTGTTTTTTTATTATTATAATTACTGTATGGAATAAATAAATTTGTAATTTTTAACTCTACATTTTAACTCTACATTTTATCAGCTAATTTTAGCATATTTTAGCGTTCCCCACCCTACCCTCAGCCTTCTTTTTGGCGCTCACCTCTACCTTGTATATATCTTTTACACATTGGGCACGCTAGGGTACCCATCGAGGAGAGCTAGAGGCATCCCCCACCCCCCTTCCCCATCTGTTCTTTGCGCAGGATATACACCACCTTTATTCAAACTATGGTGATTTACCACCTGGGTGCAGCTTTTTAGTCCAGTAATGCTTTTCGCAGAGGAAAAGTTTCCTGTAGTATATCAGTCTGATCCCGCCTATTACGGTCAGTCCAGCACCAAAATACCTCTATGAACAAGGAACACAGCAACCCCAGATGATCGTTTCAGCCTTCATTGGGCCTCGTCAGTGAGATTGTCAAGATCCAGCCTAGAATTGAACCTGCGACCTGTTTCGATTTCTGCTGCTGTTCTTTCCCAGCCTGTGGTCTTACCTCTTTGCCACCAGTTGGCTTTATCACAGGCTAAGAATATTGGGTTTTTCTGTTAGATGCAACTTTGGCTATCTGGCTCCACCTGCTTACCAGCTGAAAAAAATCATATAATCAGCAGCCTGCTATATTTGGGAGGCTTGCTTGCAGTTCTGGGCCTTGACAGTGTGTGTTATACTCTGAAAGACCTTCTGATCCTGTTTCCTGAGTGAAATACAGATTTGTTGGATTTCCTGGTGCCTGATTTCTGTTTCATTTTGTGACTACTCATCTGGATATTCCATTGACACTGTGTTTGTTTCTGGACTGATTTCTGGGCAATTGATCTTGGCTAGGTCTCTGTTATCTTCTAAGGACTGCTTCATAGCATATCTGTATTCCTGCCTGTTACTACAGAGTTCCAGTCTACAGCCTATAGTTACCAGTCTAGAGCCTATGCAAGTATCCTGCCTGTTATTACAAGGATCTGCATTCCTATCTGTTACTACAGAGTTACCAGTCTACAGCCTATAGTTACCAGTCTACAGCCTATGCAAGTATCTTGCCTGTTACTACAAGGATCTTAATCCCTGTCTGTTACTACAGAGTTACCAGTCTACAGCCTATAGTTACCAGTCTACCGCCTATGCAAGTATCCTGCCTGTTATTACAAGGATCTGCATTCCTGTCTGTTACTACAGAGTTACCAGTCTACAGCCGATAGTTACCAGTTTACAGCCTATGCAAGTATCTTTCCTGTTATTACAAGGAACTGCATTCCTGCCTGTTACTACAGAGCTACCAGTCTACAGCCTATGCAAGTATCCTGTTTGTTATTACAAGGAACTGCATTCCTGCCTGTTACTACAGAGTTCCAGTCTACAGCATATGCAAGTATCCTGTCTGTTATTACAAGGATATACATTCCTGCCTGTTATTACAGAGTTCCAGTCTACAGCATATGCAGGTATCCTGCCTGTTATTACAAAGATCTGCATTCCTGCCTGTTATTTCAGAGTTCCAGTCTACAGCATATGCAAGTATCCTGCCTGTTATTACAAAGATCTGCATTCCTGCCTGATACTACAGAGTTCCAATCTACAGCCTATAGACTTTGCCTTATCTAATTTGCATATCTCTACATTTCTAATTATTCTATCAATAAAACCATCACCTTTATTTCCTAAAGCCTTGTACCTGTTTAATTATGCCAAAAAGGAAAGACTCACGCAGACAAAACACAACTTTTACCCCAGAAGCTGACACCTCTACACAACAGCTCCCAACTCCTGAACCTGCTCCCTTACAGAGTATGACAGAGGTGTAGCCATATTCCTCTAAGCACACTGAGCAAGGATTCCACATCTGGTTGCCCCTTTTTCCCATAGGGAGACTAAATACATAGAGAGAGAAGTGCACTCACAGGAACGAACAACTGGCTCAACACCACTGCTAGCCTGTTCTATGGCGATTTACCACCTGGGTGAAGCTTTTTAGCCAAGTAATGCTTTTCACAGAGGAGACTGATATACTACAGGAAAGTTCTACTCTGTGAAAAGCATTTATGGGCTAAAAGATGCTGTACCCAGGTGGTAAATCGCCATAGAACAGACTAACAATGGTATTGAGCCGGTTGTTTGTTCCTGTGAGTGCGCTTCTCCCTGTGTGTATTTAGTCTCCCTATGGGAAAAAAGGGGCAACCAGACGTGGACTCCTTGCTCAATGTGCTTAGAGGAATATGGCTACATCTCACTAACGAGGCCCAATGAAGGCCGAAATGATTGTCTGGGGTTGCTTTGTTCCTTCTTCAGAGAGGAATTGCCTGGTATTTCGGTGCTGGACTGACTGTAATAGGCGGGATCAGACTGATATACTACAGGAAAGTTGTACTTTGTGAAAAGCATTTCTGGGCTAAAAGAAGCTGCACCCAGGTGTTAAATCGCCATAGAACAGGCTAACAATGGTATTGAGCCGGTTGTTTGTTCCTGTGAGTGTGCTTCTCTCTGTGTGTATTTAGTCTCCCTATGGGAAAAAAGGGGCAACCAGACGTGGACTCCTTGCTCAGTGTGCTTAGAGGAATATGGCTACACCTCACTGACGAGGCCCAATGAAGGCCAAAACGATTGTCTGGGGTTGCTATGTTCCTTGTTCAGAGAGGAATTGCCTGGTATTTCGGCACTGGACTGACTGTAATAGGCGGGATCAGACTTATATACTACAGGAAAGTTCTACTCTGTGAAAGGCATTACTGGGCTAAAAGAAGCTGCACCCAGGTGGTAAATCTCCATAGAACAGGCTAACAATGGTATTGAGCCAGTTGTTCTTTCCTGTGAGTGTGCTTCTCTGTGTGTGTGTGTGTATATATATATATATATATATATATATATATATATATATATATATATATTTATATGTGTGTACATACAGGGAGTGCAGAATTATTAGGCAAATGAGTAGTTTGACCACATCATCCTCTTTATGCATGTTGTCTTACTCCAAGCTGTATAGGCTCGAAAGCCTACTACCAATTAAGCATATTAGGTGATGTGCATCTCTTTAATGAGAATGGGTGTGGTCTAATGACATCAACACCCTATATCAGGTGTGCATAATTATTAGGCAACTTCCTTTCCTTTGGCAAAATGGGTCAAAAGAAGGACTTGACAGGCTCAGAAAAGTCAAAAATAGTGAGATATCTTGCAGAGGGATGCAGCACTCTTAAAATTGCAAAGCTTCTGAAGCGTGATCATCGAACAATCAAGCGTTTCATTCAAAATAGTCAACAGGGTCGCAAGAAGCGTGTGGAAAAACCAAGGCGCAAAATAACTGCCCATGAACTGAGAAAAGTCAAGCGTGCAGCTGCCAAGATGCCACTTGCCACCAGTTTGGCCATATTTCAGAGCTGCAACATCACTGGAGTGCCCAAAAGCACAAGGTGTGCAATACTCAGAGACATGGCCAAGGTAAGAAAGGCTGAAAGACGACCACCACTGAACAAGTCACACAAGCTGAAACGTCAAGACTGGGCCAAGAAATATCTCAAGACTGATTTTTCTAAGGTTTTATGGACTGATGAAATGAGAGTGAGTCTTGATGGGCCAGATGGATGGGCCCGTGGCTGGATTTGTAAAGGGCAGAGAGCTCCAGTCCGACTCAGACGCCAGCAAGGTGGAGGTGGAGTACTGGTTTGGGCTGGTATCATCAAAGATGAGCTTGTGGGGCCTTTTCGGGTTGAGGATGGAGTCAAGCTCAACTCCCAGTCCTACTGCCAGTTTCTGCAAGACACCTTCTTCAAGCAGTGGTACAGGAAGAAGTCTGCATCCTTCAAGAAAAACATGATTTTCATGCAGGACAATGCTCCATCACACGCGTCCAAGTACTCCACAGCGTGGCTGGCAAGAAAGGGTATAAAAGAAGAAAATCTAATGACATGGCCTCCTTGTTCACCTGATCTGAACCCCATTGAGAACCTGTGGTCCATCATCAAATGTGAGATTTACAAGGAGGGAAAACAGTACACCTCTCTGAACAGTGTCTGGGAGGCTGTGGTTGCTGCTGCACGCAATGTTGATGGTGAACAGATCAAAACACTGACAGAATCCATGGATGGCAGGCTTTTTTAGTGTCCTTGCAAAGAAAGGTGGCTATATTGGTCACTGATTTGTTTTTGTTTTGTTTTTGAATGTCAGAAATGTATATTTGTGAATGTTGAGATGTTATCTTGGTTTCACTGGTAAAAATAAATAATTGAAATGGGTATATATTTGTTTTTTGTTAAGTTGCCTAATAATTATGCACAGTAATAGTCACCTGCACACACAGATATCCCCCTAAAATAGCTATAACTAAAAACAAACTAAAAACTACTTCCAAAACTATTCAGCTTTGATATTAATGAGTTTTTTGGGTTCATTGAGAACATGGTTGTTGTTCAATAATAAAATTAATCCTCAAAAATACAACTTGCCTAATAATTCTGCACTCCCTGTATGTATTCATGTATTTATATGTACATATAAGTATTTACAGACATATATAGACATATAAACAAATTAATACATATGTACAAATATATAGACATACAGTATATAGAAGTGAATTGGAGTCCTTTGCAGCTAAGTAGATGAAAAAATGTAAACACATATTTATGAAATATCTATGTTTAAAAAAGGTCTTAACTATGTATTTACTGCAAGTATTTCACATTCCAATGTTCTGCATATAGAGAAATATGTTCAAAGTATTTATAAATAGATATTCCGATATATATCTGTATATATCTTTACCTATATATAATCATTTATACTTATAGGTATAAATATATATTGCACCAAAATAAAATCAGATATATGTAGAAATAAGTATTTATGAATACATAGAACATATTCTGCTATGTGAAAAACATTAGAATATGAAATATTCATATTTTCCAGTCGTTTAGTACCCTTAAGAATATGCGATCGTGTTTGAGCGCAAGTAAGGTTTTTATCCACTTTTTTGTTCTTTTGACTATTCTAAGTTCGTCTTTTTACGTGGGTCGGGTTAGCGCCTGAACGAAAACAGTTTACTTTAAACTTGTAATATGAGCCCTACCCGACACGCGCAAACAGCTTACTTCTAGCTGAGTTATCACTTGAGCGGGAGTGTTAATGCTGAATTTGTAATTTGGCCCAAAACTTTTATTGACTTCAAGGAACAGGATATAATCTGTGTATTAATAACATGTAAATGTAGATTTGAAGGTGAAAAATATTCAGCTTGTCATGTACATCTTATATAAAAAGCAGCATTGTTTTTTTGATAATATATTATCCATTAGAGGTGTGCAGCCCAGACATTTTCGTTGCAGACAAAATTTTCATTACAAATATTCATAGAAATTAGTTTCCCTGAATATTTGGTGGCTTTGCTATTTGGTATAAGTTTCTTTAAAATGAATATAAAGGATTCAAAGTTACAGGTGAAAAGTTCACCGGTAGCTACAATAGTAACAGTACTTACATTAATACGTCAGTATTTATTTGTTTTCTTTCATTTTCTTTGGTGCCTCCATTCAGATTTTCGTCTCTATTATCCATAAATAAGTGTATGAAATGAAAGTCTTTTTTTAACACATATTTAATAATATTTAAAGAATAACAATAAGCCATTATTTATTACTTGTACAAATGTAGGCTAGGAAGAGGTTAATTTGATTATTCACAATTTCAGCACATGGGTGTAGATCATATGAACCATAAGCATTAGTCATGTCCCATGCATCGATCATACCAATGTTAAGATCCTTAAAGATATTCTTAGCTATCTTATACTGTATATAGCCATTAAAGTCACTAAATGTTTCCAAATCACTTTCTTTTTCCCGATTGTTTTCTGTTTTAAAGAACACTTGAGTGCCTGGGCTACGCAGAAGGAGGCGCTCCAAAGCTTGTCTCACGTTGAGCATTCTTCTGATAAACAGGGAGAGAGGGAATGGTCTGAAATGATGTCCAAGGGTGATGACAACTATAATGTTTGGACCGCCAGATACATTATCAATTTCATGGGCAACATAAGAGTAGCTTTTTACAGTGAAATAATTATCATACAAAAAGGGGTGTCCATGCTTCTTCCAGTATATGTAGATATTTCTGCTCACATCTAGCGCCAAGGATGGACTATCCCATTCACTCTCATGGATGTCAAAAAATTTTAGTGCTAGAAATGCAAAAAGAAAACTTTTAAGTGGGAGATGTCTTTCATTAGATATTGCTTTTTCTTTTTGGCATACTTTGTAGACTCCTTTATATTAAGTACAGAGGGAAAAAATGGTGTCTAACAGGTTTTTGATGATCTTCTACTATGTATTTGAACGGTTTGGTTTAATTTTTACATGATAAAAACCATAGTAAACATCAAATGTGAGCAACTTCATCTTTTGAGAGCCATACCACTATTAAAATTATTTGCAAAAAAAGTATATGCCTGAACTAAACTACTAGCTAAGCTATTGAATTTGATTTTGTTAAACGTCCAAACTGTATTAAGGTAGGATTCGTGAGATACACTTAAATTCAAGAAATATCACTCTATTTAACAAACTTCTTTCCATATTCACACTCAACTGTCTAAATTTTAACATTTCATTGCAAATTTCCTATTCAAAGTAGTCATAATTATTTTAATAGTAGTTCCTGTTATTTTTAACAATTCAAACAAAAACATTGAATAATTTAAACATGAATATTGATACTTACATGGCATAAGTTTTGTAAAACGAGTCATCCACTGATATATAGTAGAATCACCTAATAGATAAACCATTTTTCTGGTCAAACATGTTTCAGCCTGCGATATGAAGCTAAATGACGTCAGGTTACAGAAAACAGGATTCCAAATTCCTTTCAAGAAATAGCCACTGGGAAATGAAGTGGGCACCCCAGGTTTGCATTTTGGTTCTAAATGTGCACTTCTTCCTTTAAAAAAAGTAGGTAGGTACAATGATGATCTATATAGATGTGATCAGGAATGGTGGGTATATGAAAGTTCTCATGGTCTTTGAGGTGAAAACAAACAAAAAGCAGATTGTTTCTGAGTGATGCTAGACAGTTATAGATAGACTAGAGGCAGGATAAGTGAGCTTCAAATTATAGTGATTTACTAGAAATAAATAAATCTCTAAATGTTAATCCAGAAAGGATTGATTAGAGGGTGCATAACAATTGGCAGATGTAGGGACATACAAAAGATGTATTATGATGTTTAACCCCTTAAAGACCAGACAGTTCAGACAAAAACTTCCCCAAAAGACCAAAGCATTTTTAGCATTTTTGCCATCATTACATATAAACAGAAAAAGAGCCTTTTTTATTTTTTTTATTTACCTATCAAAACTATATTTTATTTTAGTAGACAACCCAAATTATTGATCTAGGCCCATTTTGGTATATTTCATGCCACCATTTCACCGCCAAATGCGATCAAATAAAAACATTGTTAACTTTTTAACAAACTTTAGGTTTCTCACTGAAATTATTTACAAACAGCTTGTGTAATTATGGCACAAAATGCTTCTCTGGGATCCCCTTTGTTCAGAAATAGCAGACTTATATGGCTTTGCCATTGATTTTTGGTAATTAGAAGGTCGCTATTTGCAGCTGAGCACCACACTTTTATTATTCCCAGCAGGGAAGGGGATACTTAGGTAGCTTGCAAGGTTAATTTTAGCTTTAGTGTAGAGGTCAGCCTTCCACCTGACACTTTCCACCACCTGATCCCTCTCAAACAGCTCTCTTCCCTCCCCTACCCCACTGGTAACCCCTATCTGTCTACCAGTATGAAAATATAAGGCTTTTTTTTTTTTTTAAACAAAATATTTAATTTTGCATGTTTATTTATTCTACATTGTAGGATCCCCCCTTACCCCCCAAACATTCTCTAAACCTCCCCCTCTAACTGTTAGGCACCATCTTAGGTACTGGCAGTACCCAGTTATCTTTTTTATATATATATTAATAATAAAAACTACTTTTTCTGAAGTGTAGCCACACCACTCATTACACTACCCCCTCCCAGATCGATTTCCCAGCCTCTAATACCCCCTCTTCTATAAAAGCCCCCTCCTCCCCCTCCCTCCTTCCCACTCACTGCCACTCTAACAACAAAATGTATGTAGAGTAGCTGCCCCACCTGCTCCCGCCCCCTCCTACCTCCCTCCTAACCCTCCCACACCACCAATGATTGGCACCACCGCTGCCCAATGAAGAGAGAGCCACAGAGTGACTTTCTCTGCATCGGTTACTCTCCATCAGGTATTGCACAATGCCTCAATATTGAGGCATTGTGGTAATTCACTAAGAACGACTGAAGCGATCACCGATCTCTTCCAGCGCTCATTTTACCGGAGGACTACCAGGTACGTCCCTTGTCACTAAGTGACTATTGTTGCAGAACGTAGCTTTTACATCCACGGTCATTAAGGGGTTAATGAGCCTAGTACTGCAAGAGTTTGAATAGATGATAAAGGTGATATTATATGACAGTTATACTCAAGAGGCAATTATCTTTGAGGTAGCAATAACCAGCCACTTCTTATGGCTGGTTATTTATTGCGCGCCTGTACAAGGGTATTACAATCTATATTAATATTGCAACTGACAATATCTTGTAGATATGTTTTATTCATGGTTTTCATTTAAATATTCACGTTGATAACAAATTTATATAGTGGGCTAAATTGCAACTGTAGCCCCCCCCCCACAGTAGATATGGTGGCTTCCATTGAGGTCATGTGATTTTTGCAGCAAAAGCCCTATTCTGAACATGGGAAGTAAACTAATTAGAGCTTGCAGAGAGGTGTCCGAGCAAAGCTTCAAAGAATAACTGTAATCTGCCTTACTGCAGAGCCCCCCCCCACCTTGGAGGGCTGTGCCAGAAAGTAATGCACACTGCACAAATTAAGTTAAAAAAAGTAATAAAAGGTATTTTAAAGTGCTGACTAATATATTTTGTAATGATTTCTGTATAACACACTGCTTAGTGCTTTTTTTATTAAAACAATGAAACAGGCTGTTTAATATCCCTTTAAAGCCCAATTTAGTTGTTAAAAATGAAACACAAATCTTTTTTTAATGATTCAGATAGAGTGTATTATTTTTAATTCTGCAATATAATTTGCTTTGATTTCTTTCGGCTAGATTACGAGCCTTGCGTTATAAGTAAAAAAGCAGTGTTAAAGGGACACTGTACCCAAAAAATGTATTTCGTGATTCAGATTGAGCATGAAATTTGAAGCAACTTTCTAATTTACTCCTATTATCAAATTTTCTTCATTCTCTTGGTATCTTTATTTGAAATGCAAGAATGTAAGTTTAGATGCCGGCCCATTTTTGGTGAACAACCTGGGTTGTCCTTGCTGATTGGTGGATAAATTCATCCACCAATAAAAAAGTGCTGTCCAGAGTACTGAAACCAAAAAAAAAAAATTAGATGCCTTCTTTTCAAATAATGATAGCAAGAGAACGAAGAAAAATTGATAATAGAAGTAAATTAGAAAGTTGCTTAAAATTGCTGCTCTATCTGAATTACAAAAGAAAACATTTGGGTTCAGTGTCCCTTTAAGGCTCATCACGCTGCTTTTTTACTACTGCTGCTATTACGAGTCTTGTAGGTACAGCTGTCCCGCACATTGTTTTGGCCTTATGGCAAATCAACTTACGCAATTTGCGTAAAGTCTATTTTCAATGGGAATTCCATAGCGCCGGTATTACAAGTTTTGTTTTTTTGGCCAAAAAGTGAGCGGTACAGCCTATCCCGCAAGATTCATAACGCATTCTAAAGTCAGTAGTTATGAGTTTTACACTACAGAGCTGTAGCATAAAACTCATAACTAAAGTGCTAAAAAGTACACTAACACCCATAAACTACCTATTAACCCCTAAACCGAGGCCCTCCCGCATCCCAAACACTAAAATAAAATTATTAACCTCTAATCTGCTGTCCCTAACATCGCTGCCACCTACCTACATTTATTAACCCCTAATCTGCCGCCCCCAACGTCGCTACCACTATACTATATTTATTAACCCATAAACCTAAGTGTAACCCTAACACCCCCTAACTTAAATATAATTAAAATAAATCTAAATAAAACCTACAATTAATAACTAAATAATTCCTATTTAAAAATAAATACTTACCTATAAAATAAACCCTAAGCTAGCTACAATATAACTAATAATTACATTGTATCTAGATACGGTTTTATTTTTAATTTACAGGCAAGTTTGTATTTATTTTAACTAGGTAGAATAGTTACTAAATAGTTATAAACTATTCACTAACTACGTAGCTAAAATAAATACAAATTTACCTGTAAAATAAAACCTAACCTAAGTTACACTAACATCTAAACTTACACTACAATTAAATAAATTACCTAAATTAAATACAATTACCTACATTACAAAAAACAAACAAACACTAAATTACACAAAATAAAAACAAATTACAAGATATTTAAACTAATTACACCTAATCTAATAGCCTTATCAACCCCCCCCCTTAAAGGGGCCTTTTGCGGGGCATTGTCCCAAAGAAATCAGGTCTTTTACCTGTAAAAAAAATACAAACAACCCCCCAACAGTAAAATCCACCACCCACACAACCAACCCCCCAAATAAAACCCTAACTAAAAAAAAACTAAACTCCCCATTGCCCTGAAAATGGCATTTGGATGGCATTGCCCTTAAAAGGGCATTTTGCTCTATTGCAGCCCAAAGCCCTAACCTAAAAATAAAACCCACCCAATAAACCCTTAAAAAAACCTAACACTAACCCCTGAAGATCCACTTACAGTTTTGAAGAGCCGACATCCATCCTCAACGAAGCCTGGAGAAGTCCTCAGCGAAGCTAAAAGAAGTCCTCAAAGAAGCCGGAAGAAGTCTTCATCCAAGCCAGGAGAAGTATTCCTCCAGACGGGCAGAAGTCTTCATCCAGACGGCATCTTCTATTTTCATCCATCCGGCGTGGAGCGGGTCAATCTTCAAGACATCTGGTGCAGACCATCCTCTTCTGCCGACGACTACCCGACGAATGAAGGTTCCTTAAAGTGACGTCATCCAAGATGGTGTCCCTTAGATTCCGATTGGCTGAAAGAATTCTATCAGCCAATCGGAATTAAGGTTGAAAAAATCCTATTGGCTGATGCAATCAGCCAATAGGATTGAACTTCAATCCTATTGGTTGATCCAATCAGCCAATAGGATTGAGCTTGCATTCTATTGGCTGTTCCAATCAGCCAATAGAATGCGAGCTCAATCCTATTGGTTGATTGGATCAATGCAGAGACAACTAATTTTTTCATTAAAAAAGTCAGACTTCTTTTGCATGTCAATCCTGTGAGGGAACTTCCCAGAGTGGTGGTCAGATTAGGAGGGAAAAGATAGAGGAGATAATAACATTGTAAATCCCTTACCCTCATTCCTCTCTCTTTTTTTTTCTTTCTTTTCTTCCCCCTAGTAAACACTAGACGTTTACTCTTAGAAGGGATGCGCTGTGTTTCTTTTTTTCAGCTACACAGGATTTTTTTCAACCTTAATTCCGATTGGCTGATAGAATTCTATCAGCCAATCAGAATCTAAGGGATGCCATCTTGGATGATGTCACTTAAAGGAGCCTTCATTCGTTGGGTAGTCGTCGGCAGACGAGGATACTCCGCGCCTGATGTCTTAAAGATGGACCCACTCGGCGCCAGATGAATGAAGATAGAAGATGCCGTCTGGATGAAGATTTCTGCCCATCTGGAGGACCACTTCTCCCGGCGTGGATGAAGACTTCTCCCAGCTTCATTGAGGACTTCTTGCCACTTCGCTGAGGACTTCTCCCGGGTTCGTTGAGGAGGGATGTCGGCTCTTCAAAATTGTAAGTGGATCTTCAGGGGTTAGTGTTAGGTTTTTCTAAGGGTTTATTGGGTGGGTTTTATTTTTAAGTTAGGGCTTTGGGCTGCAATAGAGCTAAATGCCCTGTTAAGGGCAATGCCCATCCAAATTCCTTTTTTGCAGGACAATGGGGAGCTTAGGTTTTTTTAGCTAGGGTTTTATTTGGGGGGGGTAGTTGTGTGGGTGGTGGGTTTTACTGTTGGGGGTGTTTGTATTTTTGTTACAGATAAAAGAGCTGATTTATTTTGGGCAATGCACTGCAAAAGGCCCTTTTAAGGGCTATTGGTAGTTTAGTTTAGGCTAGGTTTTTTTTTATTTTGGGGGGGCTTTTTTATTTTGATAGGGCTATTAGATTAGGTGTAATTAGATTAAATATCTTGTAATTTGTTTTTTATTTTGTGTAATATAGTGTGTTTTTTTGTAATTTAGGTAATTGTATTTAATTTATTTAATTGTATTTAATTTAGTTAATTTATTTAATTGTAGTGTAAGGTTAGGTGTTATTTTACAGGTAGATTTGTATTTATTTTAGCTATGTAGTTAGTAAATAGTTAATAACTATTTAGTAACTATTCTACCTAGTTAAAATAAATACAAACTTGCCTGTAAAATAAAAATAAACCCTAAGCTAGCTACAATGTAACTATTAGTTATATTGTAGCTAGTTCATGGTTTATTTTACAGGTAAGTATTTAGTTTTAAATAGGAATTATTTAGTTATTAATAGTAAGTTTTATTAGATTTATTTTAATTATATTTAAGTTAGGGGTGTTAGGGTTAGGGTGAGACTTAGGTTTAGGGGTTAATAAATATAGTATAGTGGCAGTGACGTTGGGGGCGACAGATTAGGGGTTAATAATTGTAGGTAGGTGACGGCGATGTTAGGGGCGGCAGATTAGGGGTTAATAATATTTATAAACAACACGGTTAAAGAGAGACATTGTAGAAATGACATAAGTAACTATACATAAGAAAGGGATTTCAGCACTTAATATTTATTAGGTTCCAATAACCCAGCCAAACTTTAATATTTGGTGATAATCACAGTGCAGTATTGTTCTTGCAAGAATACAACAGGTGTGAGATCTACTGATAGTAAGCTAAGCAAAAGAACCTCATCAAGTTAGTACACAGAATGCGTTATGCCTTAAGTCTTGAAACATAAGTTTGAAATATGCAAAAAAGAGTGTATGTGCAAAGCTACCTCTAAACAAACAACACCTCCACCAGAGGATAGCTATGCAAAGTTGCACAAATCAGCCATCATAGTGAGGATCTATATTTGTTGGCTACACCACCTTATGGAAGGCAAGTGAACACTGTAAATACAATTAAGATTGCAAACACAAGTAGGTAAAACAAATTGCATGTAAGTCATACATTAAGCACATAGGTAGAGCATGCTCTAAAATGTAAAATTGGACCAGGGGGTACCGGACAACACCTATTTCTGTTACAATTTGTTTTGACAAACAATGTCTTACTTTTTGACCAAAAATTCCATAAACAATATAGAGGAAAGGCGATGGGGGCTACATGCGCCCCATCGTATGCTTGTCTCCACCTAGGTTTATGGGAAAACCTAGTGATTTTTGGTGACCTACAGGAATGGTTGGATAACCACGTTCTAATCTGGCTTTGTTATGTGGATGACGTGTTCCTCCTCTGGAGGGGAACGGAGGAATCCTTGAAAGAATTTGTTAAAATACTAAATGTAAATTAGTTCAATATCCTTTTAACTTTTGACTTCAGTGACAGTGAACTAACTTTCCTTGATGTCAAGATCAAAAAGGAAGGGACTCTGTTGGCAACGGAAATATATCGAAAAGAAATGGCTACCAATAACATTTTTGGAAGCCTCCAGTCATCATCCCAAGTTGTTAATAAGAGGTATTCCTGTCGGACAGTTTCTCCGTTTAAGGAGAAACTGTTCGAGCTTGAGTAAATATAACAAACATGCAAAGGATATGTACAGTAGATTTGAGAATAGAGGATATTCCAAAAGAAACTTAAATTTTGCTATGAATAGAGCAAGGAAAGAGAATAGAGATGATCTACTCTATAAAAATAAAGCCAAGTCACAAGACCAGAAAATTTGATTTGTTACTGAGTTTAACTGTCACTGGGAAACGATCCATGGAATCCTGAAGGAAAAATGGCAATTTTTACAAGCCGATGAAGGAATTTCAAACCTAGTGGGGGAGCAACCCTCATTAGTCGCTAGGAGAGCTCCAAACATAAAAGATAAACTTGTCAAAAGTTTTTATGTAAAAAGTCCAAGTCCTAAGGACTGGTTAAGTGAGCATAGGAAGGTAAAAGGTTGCTTCCAATGTGGACATTGTGTCCTATGTAAATATATTGTTCGGACTAAATCCTTTTCAACAGGACGTGAATCCTTCCCCATTAAACAGTTTATTAATTGTAAAACAGAGAATGTTATCTACCTACTTTCCTGCAGTTGCCCGGTCTTGATGTAGGTAAAACTAGACGTATGTTGAAAGACAGGGTGACTGAACATATAAAAGCAACTAAGGACGGGGAAATAAAAAGTGGGGTAGCCCTACATTTTCTAACACATCACAACTCTACACTAACAGACCTCAAAGTGATAGGAATTGAGACTTGTTCCCTCTTTGGCAGAGGAGGGGATATTGGCAATATACTTCTTAAAAAGGAAACAGCTTGGAAATATGAACTGCAAACATTGGCCCCTAGGGGACTAAATGAGAAGTTTGAGTTTGCTGCTTTTCTGTAAAGCATTAGGTAAGTATGCATTTTCTACTTTTTTCGGGCAGGTCTCTACCAAGCACAGAATGCAAACACTGCTGCTTTTAAAGGGACAGTACACTGTAAAATAGTTTTTCCATAAATGTATTTTAAATGACTTGTTATACCAACTGCAGGGTATAAAATATTTGAGAAATTGCATTTTCGGGTTTATTTGTGTATCTGAAGTAGCTGGTTTTGTGCTTTGAAACCACAGCCTATTACAATGGGTTGAGCTTCAGGTAATATCAGATCTCATTATGTTATCACTTTGTGTACACAGACTTGCTTCCTTATCTTATATTTGTCTGGAACACCAAAGCTCAATACTTAGAGAGAACAATGGAAAATTACCATTTTATTACTTAACTATCATGCCCCCCGCTGAGAATGTAATCTCTTCAGTGGGCTGTGTTTACTTAGGCTTGTCAGTAGCGTATACGCCAGTATCAAAACTTTCAGTATAGGTTGGGAAACCACAAGCTAAATCAGCTATTTCAAATGCTGAAATATGAGTAAAGGAGCTACTTGCAACCAATTTAATACTCTCTAGCAGGTAAAAAGGATCATTGGGAATAATTTAAAGGGGAGAAAGTTTTTGGGTGAAATGTTCCTTTAAGCAGGTTTCAATAAATTATGGAATGTAACTTTAGGATTTGTGATGGTACTAAATACCGTGTAGTTATATTAGTAACACAAGGGGAAAATAAAGGAAAAAATATTTCCATAATTTTATATATATTATCATAAAAGTAACTTTTCATTAAAAATTCCCTTTTTTATTAGTTTTATAAAAAAATAAAAAAAAATTCTTTTTTCCCTTTTTTTCTTCCTTTGTTATTATTTTTTATATATTATTTTATATTTTATTTTATATATTTTTTAGGCTAAGCATTCGAACCACCGCTCAATTTGTACATATTTAGATAAAAGCCTTTGCCTTAAAGTCTATTATTAGCAACCAGCATTATGGTACACCTTAATGTAGGTTGCGTATTTAGCACTTATACTAAGTCATTAATATTTGTTTCTTTATTCAATGTAAATCTTTTCACTATCCCTCAAGAAGGTGTGTAACTTAACGGACTGCTTCATTGGCTATTGGTTCCTGAATAGCCATCCAATCATGGAGAGTTAAGACTGGTAAATAGCTGGAGCATCTTGCACTCGCTATCCGTTTTCCCTGAGGAAACCCCATGACGCTGTGGTCACGTGGGGAGTGAAACGCGCGTCGGCAGTGATTTACACAGAGCGGGCTGCTCTGTCTTGGATCAAGCAAGTTTGAAACAAAGTTGCAATAGGAGGAAACAAAGTTGGCGTTTAAAGCACTTTTGATGTGTATACGCTTGCCATCTGTGCTTATGAGGAAATTCAAAGCTGGAGCCATGAGTTTCCGCATTGGTGGGATGGACTGTTACCCCTCTTGATAAGAAACTATATGGCAACATTATAAGGCACACGGTCATGTCTACTCTGGACGGTATTCACTTATGGTATTAACATGTTTGGAAGATGTAATCCTATAGATATTCAGGATCTGCTATCATCTTGACAGAGTTCTGTAAATCAGGACATAATTACAGCGCAATTCATTTATAGGAGACCTCTGGCACTGTTCATGTTATTTTACCTAATGTGCTTGTTCAATTTATATCCTCAGTTGCAACAATTTATTCTGTTGGTACTTTTGTGACCTGGTTCTGGGGGACTGAACATAGATCCTAATAAATAAATTTTAATTTCATGACACCGTATACTATTTGATTATAGTGGCGCCCTCTTAAATAGGTGTTGTCCGGTACCCCTGGTCCAATTTTACTTTTTAGAGCATGCTCTACCTAAGTGCTTAATGTATGACTTACATGCAATTTGTTTTACCTACTTGTGTTTGCAATCTTAATTATATTTACAGTGTTCACTTGCCTTCCATAAGGTGGTGTAGCCAACAAATATAGATCCTCACTATGATGGCTGATTTGTGCAACTTTGCATAGCTATCCTCTGGTGGAGGTGTTGTTTGTTTAGAGGTAACTTTGCACATACACTCTTTTTTGCATATTTCAAACTTATGTTTCAAGACTTAAGGCATAACGTATTCTGTGTACTAACTTGATGAGGTTCTTTTGCTTAGCTTACTATCAGTAGATCTCACACCTGTTGTATTCTTGCAAGAACAATACTGCACTGTGATTATCACCAAATATTAAAGTTTGGCTGGGTTATTGGAACCTAATAAAAATTAAGTGCTGAAATCCCTGTCTTATGTGTAGTTACTTATGACGTTTCTACAATGTCTCTCTTTAACCGTGTTGTTTATGATAGTTTAAGGGTCTGCACTTTTATCCTTCTATTTAAAGCCTGACTTTCCAATTCTTAAATATTATGTTAATAATATTTAACTAATGTTTGTGATGCGGGAGTGCAGCGGTTTAGGGGTTAATATGTTTATTATAGTGGTGGCGATGTCCGGAGCGGCAGATTAGGGGTTAATAAGTGTAGGTAGGTTGCGGCTACATTGGGGGCAGGATATTAGGGGTTATAAATATAATGTAGATGTTGGCAATGTCGGGGGCGGCAGATTAGGGGTTAATAAGTATAAGATTATGGGTGTTTAGACTCGGGGGTTCATGTTAGGGTGTTAGGTGTAAACATGAAATGTGTTTCCCCATAGGAATCAATGGGGCTGCGTTACTGAGTTTTACGCTGCTTTTTTGCAGGTGTTAGACTTTTTCTCAGCTGGCTCTCCCCATTGATGTCTATGGGGAAATCGTGCACGAGCACGTACAACCAGCTCACCACTGACTTAAGCAGCGCTGGTATTGGAGTGTGGTATGGAGCTCAATTTTGCTCTACGCTCACTTCTTGTCTTTTAACGCCGGGTTTATAAAAACCTGTAATACCAGCGCTGTAGGTAAGTGAGTGGTGACAATAATGTGCAAGTTAGCACCGCACCCCTCTTACCGCAAAACTCGTGATCTGGCCGTTTGTTTGCTTTGTTTAAAAACCTAGATAGCCTTAGGAGTGTGCCCATGTCTTAAAAACACTTTATGGCAGCAGTTATACACTTTAGAGCACTAGATGGCAGCAGAATTTGCACAATTTATAACATTGCTAAAAGCATTGTTGCCAAACTGCTGTCATAAAATATTCCAAACATGCACACTCCTGAGCCTACCTAGGTATGCTGTTCAATAAAGCACAGAAAGAGAACAAATTACATTTGATAACAGACACAAATTAGAACATTTTTGTTTTCATATTGTACACTCTATTTGAAATGTGAAAGAAAGAATTGGGGTTATATGTCTCTATAATATAAAGCAACTTCCGTTAAAAATTAATGCTTATTGCAGTCATTGCTGTCCTACATTTCTGCTAAAAATAGATTAATCCTTGTACTAAACTCACCTTGACACTGATGTACAATGACAAGATCAACAGTTTTAGAAATCTCAACAGCAACCTTTGACCTAAAAATAAAAGAAAAATAAAGAAAAACACAGGTCACAATAAAGGAATCCAATCCTCTCCAAGCAAGGTGTAATAGCTGCACTGTTACTGAGGAAGAATTTAATTACAGGCGAACATCAGCAGTATCGCAGGTCCGGTTCCAGACCAGAGCAATAAAGCAAATATGTCAATAAAGCGAATAACGTTAATTTTTTGGATTCCCATTGTATATGAGTTATGCTTACACTTTACTGTAGTCTATTACGTGTGCAATAGCATGCTGTCTAAAAAACAACGTACACACCTTAAAGCAGTGCTTTCCAAACTGTGTGTCGGGACACACTAATTTTTTGGGTTTCTGACTTTCTGCCTGCCTGCCTGCTATGCATATCACATGGTTGACACGTGATTGATACCTAGTGGGTCACAGATCATCTTAACCTATTGGCGCAGCTCAGTGGGAACTGAAACTATTCCATTTGGCGGCACATTGGCTCCTGACTGCACGTGTAGTCTCCTTAATTGGCTCGTGACTGCATGTGTAGTCAGTGAGTGGGACAGCAGTGTGTTTGCAGCGTGGGCAGTAGTCAATCGGACTCACCGAGCTCTGAGGGCGGCAGTTTAAACACTGAGCCGAAGTCAGAAGTCAGTGGGGGAGTTTTGCAGCTAGCTCCCAGTAGTGCATTGCTGCTCCTGCTCTTGATAAATGGATAGGAAGTGGAAGCTTAAAAATGCTTGATGATGAAATGCGAGTGTCTTTATCTAATATTCCACCAAATATTCAGAAATTGTGTTCATCCCATCAACCTCATATATATCCCATTAAAATAGTAAGTAGCTATTGGTGTCGTTATTATAAACATTTTTTGTAATTCTTGCACATACTTACATACTGTTACTTGTAAATACATTTAGTTATTATATAATTTATGTATGTGTCCGTATCTCTTAAAACAAGTTAGTTTAACCTCCTTTTTGCTAGTACAACTGATTTACTGTGTCACAAAATGATGTAGGTCTAAAAAGTGTGTCACCAAGGTGAAAAGTTTGGAAAGCTCTGCCTTAAAGGGATACTAAACCCAATTTTTTTCTTTCATGATTCTTGCTATCTTTATTTAAAAAGCAGGAATGTTTAGGCTTAGGAGCTGGCCCATTTTTGGTTTAGAACCTGGGTTACGCTTGCTTATTGGTGTCTAAATGTAGCTACCACTAAGCAAGCGCTATCTAGGGTACTGAACCTAAGCTTTACATTCCTGCTTTTTAAAAAAAGATAGCAAGAGAACTAAGAAAAAATGATAATAGGAGTAAATTAGAAAGTTGCTTAAAATGGCTGCTCAATCTGACTCATGAAAGAAAAAAAATTGGGTTTAGTATCTCTTTAATTATATAATACTGTATTGCTAAAAAATGCTAACCATTATCTGATATATCATCATATACAATATATGTATATATGTGTATTTATGTGTTTATTTGTGTATATATGTGTATTTATGTGTATATATGTGTATTTATGCGTTTATTTGTGTATATATGTGTATTTATGTTTATATATGTGTATTTATGTGTTTGTGTATACATGTGTATTTATGTGTTTGTGTATACATGTGTATTTATGTGTTTATTTCTGTATACTTGTGTATTTATATGTATATATGTATTTGTGTTTATTTGTGTATACATGTGTATTTATGTGTTTATTTCTGTATATATGTGTATTTATGTGTTTATTTGTGTATACATGTGTATTTATGTGTTTATTTCTGTATACTTGTGTATTTATATGTATATGTGTATTTGTGTTTATTTGTGTATACATGTGTATTTATGTGTTTATTTGTGTATATATGTGTATTTGTGTGTTTATTTGTGTACACATGTGTATTTATGTGTTTATTTGTGGATACATGTGTATTTATGTGTTTATTTGTGTATATATGTGTATTTATGTATAAATGTGTATTTATGTGTTTATTTTATGTATATATGTGTATTTATGTGTTTATTTGTGGATACATGTGTATTTATGTGTTCATTTTTGTATATATGTGTATTTATGTGTTTATTTGTGTATACATGTGTATTTATGTGTTTATTTTATTTATATATGTGTATTTATGTGTTTATTTGTGTATACATTTGTATTTATGTGTTTATTTGTGTATATATGTGTATTTATGTGTTTATTTGTGTATACATGTGTATTTATGTGTTTATTTTATGTATATATGTGTATTTATGTGTTTATTTGTGTATATATGTGTATTTTTGTGTTTCTTTGTGTATACATGTGTATTTATGTGTTTATTTATGTATATATGTGTATTTATGTGTTTATTTGTGTATACATGTGCATTTATGTGTTTATTTGTGTATATGTGTGTATTTATGTGTTTATTTGTGTATACATGTGTATTTATGTGTTTATTTGTGTATATATGTGTATTTGTGTTTATTTGTGGATACATGTGTATTTATGTGTTTATTTCTGTATACTTGTGTATTTATATGTATATGTGTATTTGTGTTTATTTGTGTATACATGTGTATTTATGTGTTTATTTGTGTATATATGTGTATGTGTGTTTATTTGTGTACACATGTGTATTTATGTGTTTATTTGTGGATACATGTGTATTTATGTGTTTATTTGTGTATATATGTGTATTTATGTATAAATGTGTATTTATGTGTTTATTTTATGTATATATGTGTATTTATGTGTTTATTTGTGGATACATGTGTATTTATGTGTTCATTTTTGTGTATATGTGTATTTATGTGTTTGTTTGTGTATACATGTGTATTTATGTGTTTATTTTATTTATATGTGTGTATTTATGTGTTTATTTGTGTATACATTTGTATTTATGTGTTTATTTGTGTATATATGTGTATTTATGTGTTTATTTGTGTATACATGTGTATTTATGTGTTTATTTTATGTATATATGTGTATTTATGTGTTTATTTGTGTATATATGTGTATTTTTGTGTTTCTTTGTGTATACATGTGTATTTATGTGTTTATTTATGTATATATGTGTATTTATGTGTTTATTTGTGTATACATGTGCATTTATGTGTTTATTTGTGTATATGTGTGTATTTATGTGTTTATTTGTGTATACATGTGTATTTATGTGTTTATTTGTGTATATATGTGTATTTGTGTTTATTTGTGGATACATGTGTATTTATGTGTTTATTTGTGTATATATGTGTATTTATGTGTTTGTGTATACATGTGTATTTATGTGTGTATTTCTGTATACTTGTGTATTTATATGTATATGTGTATTTGTGTTTATTTGTGTATGTATGTGTATTTATGTGTTTATTTCTGTATACATATGTATTTATGTGTTTATTTGTGTATATATGTGTATTTATGTGTTTCATTTGTGTATACATGTGTATTTGTGTTTATTTGTGTATACATGTGTATTTATGTTTTTATTTGTGTATATATGTGTATTTATGTATAAATGTGTATTTATGTGTTTATTTGAGTATACATGTGTATTTATGTGTGTATTTCTGTATACTTGTGTATTTATATGTATATGTTTATTTGTGTTTATTTGTGTATGTATGTGTATTTATGTGTAAAAATGTGTATTTATGTGTTTATTTCTGTATATATGTGTATTTATGTGTTTCTTTGTGTATACATGTGTATTTGTGTTTATTTGTGTATACATGTGTATTTATGTGTTTATGTTATGTATATATGTGTTTATTTGTGTATATATGTGTATTTATGTGATTATTTGTGTATACATGTTGGAACAATGGCATAGATAGACTTGCTCACGGAGGGTTGCAACAAACCTTCAATTTGTAAAAAACGCAATATTTGTGAAGCGCAACAAAGTGAAACAAAATAAAGCGAGGTACGCATGTATATATATTTTTAAGGGATTTAAAAGTCAAAATAAAATGTAAGATTGAGACAAAGGGCTAGATTACAAGTGGAGCGCAGTTGATATCTCAGAGTAACCTGAGCATTTTAACACTGCTGGATTTAAAAAGAAATCCTATACTTTTAATGAATAGAACAGAGAGCGCTATCAGTGTGCTCATTGCAATAGTATTACAAGTGGTGAGTTAAAGGGACATGAAACCTAACTTTTATTTTTCATGATTCAGTTAGAGCATGTGATTTTAAACAACTTTACAGTATACGTCTATTATCAAATGTGCTTCATTCTCTTGGTATCCTTTTTTATAGGAGCTGCTGTGCCCTACTGGGAGCTAGCTAAGCATATCTGATAAACCAGTATAAAGAGGCATTTATGTCCAGCCACCAATCAGTAGCTATCTCCCAGTAATTAAATCATAGAACTAAATTGGAAAGTTATGTAAAATAATGTTTTGCCTGAATTATGAAAGGAACTTGTTGGCCCTTTAAGTATTGCACATGGGGATTTGCTTAGGAATAGGACATTATATACTGAATAAAAAAAATTATGTTATGTCTAGAGACACCTAATGAACACCTAGAATACGAGTTTTGCATTAGAGGCTGTGCGGTGCTAACGAGCAGTTTATGCTCACCGCTCACTTACAGACAGCGCTGGTATTACGGGTTTTTATGAACCAGACAAGAAGTGAGTGTTGAGCAAAATTTTGCTCATTACCACACTCCAATACCAGCGCTGCTTACGTTAGCGGTGAGCTGGTGTAACATGCTCGTGCACGATTTCCCCATAGGAATCAACGGGGAGAGCCTGCTGAAAAAAAGTCTAACACCTGCAAAAAAGCAGCGTAAAACTCCTTAACGCAGCCTCATTGATTCCTATGGGGAGATACATTTTATGTCTACACCTAACACCTAAACACCGCTAATCGTACACTTATGAACCCTGAATCTGCTGCCCCCAACATCGCCGAACCCTACATTATATTTATTAACCCCTACTCTGCCGCCCGCAATGTCGCCGCCACCTACTTACACTTATTAACCCCTAATATGCCGCCCCCAACATCGCCGCCACTATAATAAGCATATTAACACCAACACCACCGCACTCCGCCTCGCAAACATTATTTAAATATTATTAACCCCTAATCTGCTGCCCCCAACGTCGCTGCCACTATATTAAAGTTATTAACCCCTAAACCTAAGTCTAGCCCTAAACCTAACACCCCCTAACTTAAATATAATTAAAATAAATCTAAATAAAATTCCTATCATAACTAAATTATTCCTATTTAAAACTAAATACTTACCTGTAAAATAAACCATAAGCTAGCTACAATATAACTAATAGTTACATTGTAGCTAGCTTAGGATTTATTTTTATTTTACAGGCAAGTTTGTATTTATTTTAACTAGGTAGAATAGTTAGTAAATAGTTATTAACTATTTAATATCTACCTAGCTAAAATAAAAGTTACCTGTAAAATAAAACCTAACCTAAGTTACAATTACACCTAAACTACACTATAATTAAATTAATTCCCTAAATTAAATACAATTAAATAAAATTATCTAAAGTACAAAAAAAACAAACACTAAGTTACAGAAAAGAATAAACAAATTACAAGATTTTTTAAACTAATTACACCTAATCTAATCCCCTTAACAAAATAAAAAAAACTACCCTACCCTAAATGACAAATAGCTCTTAAAAGGGCCTTTTGTGGGGCATTGCCCCAAAGTAATCAGCTCTTTTACCTGTAAAAAAAAATTACAAATCCCCCCACAACATTAAAACCCACCACCCACACAACCAACCCTACTCTAAAACCCACCCAATACCCACTTTAAAAAAAGTAACACTAACCCCTTGAAGATCACCTTACCGGGAGACGTTTTCATCCAACTGGGCCGAAGTCCTCAACAAAGCCGGGAGAAGTCTTCATCCAAGCCGGGTGAAGTGGTCCTCCAGACGGGCAGAAGTCTTCATCCAGACGGCATCTTGAGTCTTCATCAATCCGGCGCGGAGCGGGTCCATATTCAAGACATCCGACGCGGAGCATCCTCTTCAATCGATGGCTAACACTGAATGAAGGTTCCTTTAAATGACGTCATCCAAGATGGCGTCCCTTCAATTCCGATTGGCTGATAGATTTTAATTTTTTTTTACAGGTAAAAAAGCTGATTACTTTGGGGCAATGCCCCACAAAAAGCCCTTTTAAGGACTATTTGTAATTTAATGTAGAGTAGGGATTTTTATTTTGGGGGGCTTTTTTTTATTTTGTTAGGGGGATTAGATTAGGTGTAATTAGTTTAAAAATCTTGTAATTTGTTTAATATTCTCAGTAATTTAGTGGGGGGTTTTGTACTTTAGATAATTTAATTTAATTGTATTTAATTTAGGGAAATGAGGCGGCGGACAGCAATTAGCACGATCAGATATAATCGGGTTGATTGACACCCCCTGCTAACAGGAGATTGGCCGCGAATCTGCCTGGGGCAGCATTGCACAAGCATTTCACAAGGAATGCTTGTGCAATAGGCTGTCAGCATTTATCGATGTGCGGACATTAATAAATTGGCTTCAATGTGTGCGCAGGAGCGCTAAGTTGCTCTTCACTCATAATCTAGCCCATAGTAAGCATTATAAAAGAAAACATACTACAGTATATAATATGCAAAGAGCAGGCTATGTGCACAGACTATGGTGAGGGTTGTTTCCCCAGAATTTACTTGCTGCAAATTCCTTTACAAATTTGGATTTATCATATTTTGGCCAATGGTTTGTTAATAAAATAAAAAATAAATAAAATGAAATGAATTACTTAGCTATGATTTCTTTCTCCATAGGGGTGAGATGTGATCTGTTGCTGGTGTATCCTTGTACGGCAGTTAGAGCATCACATGATATGTTTGGAGGTTTTATGCAGTAAAAAAATTCCCCATCTCTGTGATCAAGGTAATCACACGTTTTCTCCTTTGACTCTAGCTGTAATCCACATTCAGTAATAAGCTGTTTCCCATTATTGATAAACTTTCCTCTGAATCTTTTTTTCAAATAATCAATGTTTCTCACTCTCCATAAAGCAGAAACAATCTCACTTGAGTGGTGCAGGAGAATGGAGATCTTCACTTTACCTTCCCAAAAAAGAGTAAAATTGATATTGTATGTTCCATTGCCCCAATCCGTAACATCTCCTGATGCACTTGCTTTGAGTTCAGGTGAATAAATCCTTCCCCTTATAAAATCACCTCCATACTTTTTTCTTTTTCTTAAATAATCATAAGCTTCAACCTGGAATATCATATGATCTCCAACACAATATTTTATGTGGGGATCAATTAATGTGGCTTTGCTATAATAAGCACTTGTGGTATCATTGAAATGTGTAAATTGGACATCGGGGATCATATGACGTACTTCATCCAGTAGCCTGGTTATGGTCACTTGAGTTTCCCTTTGCCCCATTTCTAGGACAGATTCGGGATAACTCTTTTTGTCTGGGCACTTCATTTGGAAGTATGGTAAGAATTTTTCCTGGTGGGAAGATAAATTATAATTGTAACTTTGCAAAATAAATTTTTTGGGGGGTTGGAATAGGAAATATTTAGAAAATAGAAAAATAAACATTTCACACACACAAAAAGCAAATTCAGAAAAGTGTTTTTTGTTTTAAATTCAATACATTTAATAGATGAGTGAGGGAAGGTTATACTGAGGTACACTAGATACAATGAAACATTTTAAAGGGTATTTATAGATCATTTGTGTATCTATAGTATGCTATTTTTCTATGTATTTATGTTACAGTATATTTTTATAATGGGTTACTCTTTTTCCATACTTGTAAGAAGAGTGTTTCTGTACACCAGTCAAGTGATTGGGATTGTACTTATCAGGACAAAACATACATACAGTTTCTGTTTATTTTAACTGTACTGTTTTTATTAGAAAATGTTTAATGTGTTTATGATAATATTTTGCAATGTTAATATCACTCTAATATTTGGATTTTTAAAATTATATTGTTGTGTATTATTATTGTGCATCCTTAAGACATTTTTTTAAACACTGTTGATGACTGGTACATGTTTAAGTTTATTTCTATGAGGCCTATTTATCTAAGGTCTTGCGGACCTGATCCGACAGAGTGGATCAGGTCCGCAAAACCTCGCTGAATGCGGAGAACAATATGCTCTCCGTATTCAGCATTGCAACGCTGCCTCCCGCAGATTCGCGGCCAATGGGCCAACCAGCAGGGAGGTGTCAATCAGCCTGATCGTACTCGACCGGGTTGAATTGTGGCGATTCATGTCCGCCTCCTCAGAGCAGACGGACAGGGTTATGGAGCAGCGGTCTTACCTCTGAGGCTGCGGTCTTCATTTCGCCTGATCCTATATGATCAGGCTGATTGACACCCCCTGCTAGCGGCCAATTGGCTGCGAATCTGCAGGGAGCAGCATTGCACAAGCAGTTCTGGTGAACTGCTTGTGTAATGATATTGCTGTCAGCATTCAGCGATGTCTGTTCGACTCTACAGGGTATCATGTTGGACAGACATTGATAAATCTACCCATTAAGCTTAAAATTCCTTCCAGGATAAGAAAAAAAAACACTAATTCAACCTCAAAAATCTCAAAATTAGTTGGATTTAGGAATATTAAAATGCCCTTTTCATTATTAAAAGCAAGAAGCAAGAACATATTAAATGATTTATACCTGTAATAGTTTTCGATGAATAGAGTAACTTATCAGCACTGTTATTATGACCAGAAGAGTCAGTATTTTCACAAACCGTCTTGGGAAGAATGAAATCATATTTCTCCACCTGTAGAACAATATTTTTACTTAAAGAGACACTAAACACCTTGAGATGGTAATGCAAAATGATAAACTGTATATATATATATATATATATATATATATATATATATATATATATATAAAACTGCAATATACTTTGGTTATTTATTTTGTTTCCTTTTCCTTTAATTCCATTCTGGAATTGTGAATTTTTGAGTTCCAGTTAGAAGTTGAAGTGCAGAACACTTATATTCCACACAACCCTTGGTTTCACACTCTAGTGACCTGTTTTTAACTTTCCCTAGTTGGCCACAGCAGAGAAAGAACCCTAAGTTACAACATGGCAGCTCCCATTGTTTTATAGACACTTTGGGTCCAATTTATCAAGGGCCGAATGGCCCCTGTTTCCACGCAAGCTTTAAGACTCACCAGAAACAGAAGTTAAGACCACTGCTCATTACCTCATCCACCACCTCTAAGGCTATGATCGGGTTGATTTACACCTCCTGCTATCGTCTGATTTGCTGCGAGGGCAGCATTGCACAAACAGTTCACCAGGACTGCAAAGGTGAGAATGATATTAGTGAGGAGATGAGGGCAACTGTCATGTAAGTGAAAGTCATTTGTTACTGAGTCGGTTGATAAGCTTCCCTGAACAAAAAGGTCTTTAGGGAGCATTTAAAGGAGGACGGGTTAGGGGAAATATATCAAAAGAGTCTCTGGGCAGATAAAACTTCCATAGACTTTATTACAAAACAGGATAACATCCAGTGACACCAGCACAAAAACAAGAGACAGCTAGTCCTACTAGTTTCGGCGTAGTACCGTAATCTTAGACCTAAGATTACGGCACTACGCTGAAACTAGTAGGACCAGCTTTTCATCATTTATTATATATTCATTCACGGGCTACAAGGAGCCCGGTTTTCTATAAGGAGCCTCAGCATCCTCTACCTGGTGCGAGAAGCCGTCTATACACTTTATCCCGAGGAGAGTTGAAGATACGGCATTAGCGAGTGAGTGTATTGGTGTAGATTCACACACCTTTTTTACACATCCCCTTGATGATGTCAGACACCACACTCGATGACAAGCAGTAACATAGGCAGTATCCACAATGGAAGGAGGTTTGTCTAGTGAATAATTCCGCACCGGAGCTGCGGTTCACCCAGATGATTGGACCTCACAATTGGATATTATCAGGATCTGTCCGAGGGCATGGTGTTACCAGGCGTCCTGTGGGGTGAGTGTGTAGGCAGACTCTTGCCGACTTATGTGTAGTCACAGTTTGTAGATCATTATCCTCACTCGTTTCTTTAGCCGCTCATATGTGCTCTCCTGGGATACCCATATTGTGTTGATGTTTATGGAAATTTAAAGGCACCTGGGCTGTTTCACTTATATATTTTTTGGCTTCAGTGACAGTTTACTACGAGGAAGTTCGTCTTGTTTTGAGGTTAGGGGAAAGTCTGACAGCTTGAAGAAGTGCGTTCCAGAGGGTTGGTGCCGCACGAGAGAAGTCCTGTATTCTAGCATGGGAGGAGGTGATGATAGAGGATGCAAGGAGGAGGTCATTGTTGGATCTTAGGTGGCGGGCTGGAGTATATTTGTTGATGAGTGGGGACAGGTAGGGTGGGGTAGAATTGATGAGGGCTTTTTAGATCTGGGTGAGAATTTTGAATCTAACTGTAAATGAGGAGCCGGTGAAGGGACTCACAGAGAGATGCAGCAGAAACAGAGCGTTGGGAAAGGGGGATTAGCCTGGCAGAGGCATTTAGGATGGATTGAAGGGGAGAGAGGGTAGTCAGTTAGTAGGTTATTACCAAAGAGTGGATTGGATGTGGGGAATGAAGGACAGATTTGAGTCAAGTGTGACTCGAAGGCAGTGGATTTGGGGTGATGGGGAGATAGAGGTGCCACCAACAGTGATAGAAATTTAGAGACTGGAGTAGAGTTAGGGGGGGTTAGAATTAGTTCGGTCTTGGATATGTTTATTTTAGGTGGGGAGAGGCCATCCAGGAGGAAATGCCAGATAAGCAGTCGCTGATGAGAGAATTGACAGAAATAGAGAGTGCAGGGGTGGATAGGTAGATCTGGGTATCATCAGCATAGAGGTGATAAATTAAGCAATAGCTGTTGATAAGTTTACCCAGTAAAGAAGTGTAAACAGAGAAGAGTACAAAGAGAATAACAATATAAAAGGGGTACCTTGCATTCAACCTTCAGTGTTCGGCAGACAATCACATGAAAAGGATCCTCCACGCTGGATGGCTCCGTGGTCACTGGTCCTGTTCTGTGATCACCTCCGCTCTGCACCGCCTTTGCCCTGGATGAAGAAAAAAGAGGTCCCCACGCTAGATGAAAATGTCACCTTCTGAAGAAGATGTTCATTGCCTGAAAGAAGATCTTCTCCGTCGGACTTCAGGAACGGTGAATACCTATTTGGGGGTTAGACTTAGGTATTATTATTTTTTTTAGGTGTTTTTTTTTAGATTGGGGCTTTGGGTAGTTTAGGTTTTTTTTAGGCTTAGGTTTTTTATTTTGGGGGGTTGTTTGGGTGGGGGGGTTACTTTTAGGGGGAATTCAAAAAATTTTTTTCGATAAAAGAGCTATTTAACTTAGGTCAATGACCTACAAAAGGCCCTTTTAAGGGCTATTGGTAGCTTATTAATAGATTAGGGGGAGGGGTATTTTGGATGGTCTTTTTTGTTTTTATAGGGCCATTAGATTAGATTTAATTTTTTATTATTTTGGATAATTTTGTTTATTATTTTTTGTAATCTTACGGCCAGATTACGAGTTTTGCTTTAGAGGCTATGCAGTGCTAACGAGCAGTTTTCTCTCACCGCTCACTTACCTACAGCGCTGGTATTACAGGTTTTTACAAACCCAGCGTTAAAAGGCAAGAAGTGAGCGTTGAGCAAAATTGTGCTCCTTACCGCACTCCAATACCAGCGCTGCTTAAGTCAGCGGTGAGCTGGTCGTACGTGCTCGTGCACAATTTCCCTATAGGAATCAACAGGGAGAGCTGGCTGAGAAAAAGTCTAACACCTGCATAAAAGCTCAATAACGCAGCCCCATTGATTCCTATGGGGAAATAAAAGTTATGTTTACACCTAACACCCTAACATGAACCCCGAGTCTAAACACCCCTAATCTTACACTTATTAACCCCTAATCTGCCACCCCCGACATCGTCGCCACCTATATTATATTTTTTAACCCCTAATCTACCGCTCTGGACATCGCCACCACTATAATAAACCTATTAACCCCTAAACCGCAGCGCTCCCGCCTCACAAACATTAGTTAAATATTATTAACCCCTAATCTGCCATCCCTAACATTGCCGACACCTACCTACATTTATTAAACCCTAATCTGCCGCCCCCAACGTCGCTGCCACTATACTAAATGTATTAACCCCTAAACCTAACTTAAAAATAAATACTTACCTGTAAAATAAACCCTAAGCTAGCTACAATATAACTAATAGTTATATTGTATCTAGCTTAGGGTTTTTTTATTTTACAGGTAAGTTTGTATTTATTTTAACTAGGTAGAATAGTTATTAACTACACTAACACCTAACACTACACTACAATTAAATAAATGAAATAAATGAAATACAATTAAATAAATGAAATACAATTAGCTAAAATACAAAAAACAAACAAACACTAAATTAGAGAAAATAAAAAACAAATTGCAGATCTTTAAACTAATTACACCTAATCTAATAGCCCAATCAAAATAAAAAAAGTCCCCCCAAAATAAAAAAAAACCTAGCCTAAACTAAACTATCAATAGCCCTTAAAAGGGCCTTTTGCGGGGCATTGCCCCAAAGTAATCAGCTCTTTTACCTGTAAAAAAAAAATTCAAACACCTCCCAACAGTAAAACCCACCACCCACACAACAAACCCCCCAAATAAAAAGCTAACTAAAAAAACATAAGTTCCCCATTGCCCTGAAAAGGGCATTTGGATGGGCATTGCCCTTAAAAGGGCAGTTAACTCTTTTGCGGCCCAAAGCCCTAACCTAAAAATAAACCCCCCAATACACCCTTAAAAAACCTAACACTAACCCCCTGAAGATCGACTTACTGTTCTGAAGACCGGACATCCATCCTCAAGGAAGCGGAAGAAGTCTTCATCCAACCGGACCGAAGTCCTCAACGAAGCCGGGAGAAGTCTTCATCCAAACCAGGCGAAGTGGTCCTCCAGACGGGCAGAAGTCTTCATCCAGACGGCATCTTCTATCTTCATCCATCTGATGTGGAGCGGTTCCATCTTCAAGACATTCGACACGGAGCATCCTCTTCATCCGGAGTCTTCTTACTGAATGATGGTTCCTTTAACTGATGTCATCCAAGATGGTGTCACTTAGATTCCGATTGGCTGATATAATTCTATCAGCCAATCAGAATTAAGGTAGAAAAAATCCTATTGGCTGATGCAATCAGCCAATAGGATTGAAGTTCAATCCTATTGGCTGATCCAATCAGCCAATAGGTTTGAGCTTGCATTTTATTGGCTGTTCCAATTAGCCAATAGAATGCAAGCTCAATCCTATTGGCTGATTGCTGATTTTACTGTTGGGGGTGTTTGTATTTTTTTTTTTTAAAGGTAAAAGAGCTGATTACTTTGGAACAATGCCCCTCAAAAAGGGCTATTGATAGTTTAGTTTAGGCTAGAGGTTTTTTTTTTTTGGGGGGGGGGGCTTTTTTTATTTTGATAGGACTATTAGATTAGATGTAATTAGTTTAAAGATCTGTAATTTGTTTTTTATTTTCTGTAATTTTGTGTTTGTTTTTTTTTGTACTTCAGCTAATTGTATTTAATTTATGTAATTGTATTTAATTTAGTAAATGTATTTAATTGTAGTGTAGTGTTAGGTGTTAGTGTAACTTAGGTTAGGTTTTATTTTACAGGTAAATTTGTATTTATTTTAGCTAGGTAGTTATTAAATAGTTAAAGGGACACTGAACCCAAATTTTTTTCTTTTGTGATTCAGATAGAGCATGCAGTTTTAAGCAACTTTCTAATTGACTCCTATGATCAAATTGTCTTCATTCTCTTGGTATCTTTATTTGAAATGAAAGAATGTAAGTTTAGATGCCGGCTCATTTTTGGTGAACAAACTGGGTTGTTCTTGCTGATTGGTGGATACATTTACCCACCAATAAACAAGTGCTTTCCATGGTTCTGAACCAAAAAATAGCTTAGATGCCTTCTTTTTCAATAAAGAAAGCAAGAGAAAAAAGAAAAATTGATAATAGGAGTACATTAGAAAGTTGTTTAAAATTTTTCTGAATCGTGAAAGAAACAAAATGGGTCCAGTGTCCCTTTAATAACTATTTAGTAACTATTCTACCTAGTTAAAATAAATACAAACTTGCCTGTAAAATAAAAATAAACCCTAAGCTAGATACAATGTAACTATTAGTTATATTGTAGCAAGCTTAGGGTTTATTTTATAGGTAAGCATTTAGTTTTAAATAGGAATTTTTTAGGTATTAATTGTAGGTTTTATTTAGATTTATTTTAATTATATTTAAGTTAGGAGGTGATAAGGTTAGGGTTAGACTTAGGTTTAGGGGTTAATAAATTTAGAATAGTGGCGGCGACGTTGGGGGCGGCAGATTAGGGGTTAATAAGTATAATGTAGGTGGCGGCGATGTCCGGAGCGGCAGATTAGGGGTTAATAAGTATAATGTAGGTGGCGGCAATATTAGGGATTGCAGATTAGGGGTTAATGATATTTAACTAGTGTTTGCGAGGCGGGAGTGTGGCGGTTTAGGGGTTAATATGTTTATTATAGTGGCGGCGATGTCCGGAGCGGCAGATTAGCGGTTAAAAAATGTATTTTAGTGTTTGTGATGCGGGAGGGTCTCGGTTTAGGAGTTAATAGGTAGTTTATGGGTGTTAGTGTACTTTTTAGCACTTTAGTTATGAGTTTTATGCTACAGCATTGTACCATAAAACTCTTAACTACTGACTTTAGAATGCGTTAGGAATCTTGGAGGTAGAGGGTGTACCGCTCACCTTTTGGCCTCCCAGGACAGACTCGTAATACCGGTGCTATGGAAGTCCCATAGAAAAAAGACTTTACAAAGTTTACGTAAGTCGTTTTGCGGTAAGGCCAAAGAAGTTTGCAAAGCCCCTAACCTGCAAGACGGTAGTGAAAAAGCAGCGTTAGGACCTGTTAACGCTGTTTTTTTAGCTTAAGGCACAACTCATAATCTAGCCGTATGTGTTTTTTATTTTTAGTAATTTTAGTGTTATTTTTGATAATGTTATTTTTTTGTTATTTTTTGTCATTTTAGTGTATTTTTTCATAATGTTAGTTTTTTTAATTTTTTTGTAGTGTTAGGATTTTTTAATTTTGTAACAGGTTTTTTATTTTTCGTTTGTTTTGTTTAGTTTATATATTAATGTTAGGTTAATTTATAGTTCAATCTTACGGCTAGATTTAGAGTTCTGCGGCCAAAGGGGTGCGTTAGCTACGCGTGCTTTTTTTCCCCCCCGCACCTTTGATATACCGCTGGTATTTAGAGTTCACAGAAGGGCTGTGTTAGGCTCCAAAAAGGGAGCGCACAGGCATATTTACCGCCACTGCAACTCTCAATACCAGCGGTGCTTACGGACGCGGCCAGCTTCAAAAACGTGCTTGTTCACGATTCCCCCATAGGAAAAAAACCTAACACTTGCAAAAAAGCAGCGTTCAGCTCCTAACGCAGCCCCATTGTTTCCTTTGGGGAAACACTTCCTAAGTCTGCACCTAACACCCTAACATGTGTCCCGAGTCTAAACACCCCTAACCTTACACTTATTAACCCCTAATCTGCCGCCCCCGCTATAGCTGACCCCTGCATATTATTATTAACCCCTAATCTGCCGCTCCGTACACCGCCGCAACCTACGTTATCCCTATAAACCCCTAATCTGCTGCCCCTAAACCCCTAATCTGCTGCCCCTAACCTCAGCCAATCAGAATTTTCCTACCTTAATTCCGATTGGCTGATAGAATCCTATCAGCCAATCGGAATTCGAGGGACGCCATCTTGGATGACGTCCCTTAAAGGAACCGTCATTCGTCGGGAAGTAGTCAGCCAGGATGGATGTTCCGCGTCGGTGGGATGAAGATGGAGCCGGAAGAAAGAAGATTGAAGATGCCACTTGATAGAAGACTTCAACCGGATGATGGACCTCTTCAGCCCCCGCTTGGATGAAGACTTCAGCCGGATGATGGACTTCTTCAGCCCCCGCTTTGATGAAGACATCACCCGGATAGGATGAAGACTTCGGACCCTCTTCTGGACGGATCGGTGATACCCGGCATGGTGAAGATAAGGTAGGAAGATCTTCAGGGGCTTAGTGTTAGGTTTATTTAAGGGGGGTTTGGGTTAGATTAGGGTAGGGCATTTTTTTTATTTTGGGGGGCTTTGTTATTTTATTAGGGGGCTTAGAGTAGGTGTAATTAGCTTAAAATTGTAATATTTTTATAATGTTTGTAAATTATTTTTTTATTTTTTGTAACTTAGTTCTTTTTTTATTTTTTGTACTTTAGCTAGTTTATGTAATTGTATTTATTTGTAGGTATTTGTATTTAATTTATTTATTGATAGTGTAGTGTTAGGTTTAATTGTAGATAATTGTAGGTAGTTTATTTAATTAATTTATTGATCGTGTAGTGTTAGGTTTAATTGTAACTTAGGTTAGGATTTATTTTACGGGTAATTATAATAATTTTTGTAATTATTTTAACTAGATAGCTATTAAATAGTTATTAACTATTTAATAGCTATTGTACCTGGTTAAAATAAATACAAAGTTGCCTGTAAAATAAATATTAATCCTAAAATAGCTACAATATAATTATAATTTATATTGTAGCTATATTAGGGTTTATTTTACAGGTAAGTATTTAGATTTAAATAGGAATAATTTATTTAATAAGATTTATTTTATTTTGTTAGTTTAAAATTATATTTAACTTAGGGGGGTGTTACTGTTAGGGTTAGACTTAGCTTTAGGGGTTAATACATTTATTATAGTAGCGGTGAGGTCCGGTCGGCAGATTAGGGGTTAATAATTGTAGGTAAGGTAGCGGCGACATTAGGGGGGGCAGATTAAGGGTTAATAAATATTATGTAGGGGCCGGCGATGTTAGGGGCAGCAGATTAGGAGTACATAGGGATAATGTAGGTTGTGGCGGTGTGCAGTCGGCAGATAAGGGGTTAAAAAAATGTATTAGAGTGGCGGCGATGTGGGGGGGCCTCGGTTTAGGGGTACATAGGTAGTTTATGGGTGTTAGTGTACTTTAGAGCACAGTAGTTAGGAGCTTTATGAACCGGCGTTAGCCCAGAAAGCTCTTAACTCCTGGCTTTTCTCTGCGGCTGGAGTCTTGTCGTTAGATTTCTAGCGCTCACTTCAGCCAAGACTCTAAATACCGGCGTTAGAAAGATCCCATTGAAAAGATAGGATACGCAATTGGCGTAGGGGGATCTGCGGTATGGAAAAGTCGCGGCTGGAAAGTGAGCGTTAGACCCTTTCCTGACTGACTCTAAATACCAGCGGGCGGCCAAAACCAGCGTTAGGACCCCCTAACGCTGGTTTTGATGGCTAACGCAGAACTCTAAATCTAGGCGTTAGTTTTTTTTATTTCACTGGTAAGTTTTTATTTATTTTAGATAGTTATATTGTAATTTTAATTTAAAGTTAGGGGGGTTTTAGGTTTAGGGATTAATAGTTTACTTTAGTGTTTTGCAATGTGGGTGGCCGGCGGGTTAGGGGTTAATAGGTTTAGGTTAGTAGTTGTAATGTGGGGGGCCAGCGGTTTAGGGGTAAATACATTTATTTTATTAGTAGCAATGTGGGGGTCCGGCGGTTTAGGAGTTAATAGGTTTATTTTAGTAGTTGCGATGTGGGGGGTCTGCGATTTAGGGGTAAATATGTTTATTTAATGTTGGCAATGTGGGGGGTCGGCGGTTTAGGTGTTAATACTTTATTTTAGTGTTGGCAATGTGGGTGGGTGGTGGATTAGGGGTTAAAAGGTGTAATATAGTATTTGTGATGCAAGGGTGGCGGTTATGGGGTTAATAGGTAGTTTATGGGTGTTAGTGTACTTTGTAACATTTTAGTTATGAGTTTTGTGAAACATTTTTTTTCCGCAAAATCCATAACTACTGGTCTCAGATTGGGGAATGGATCGTGTAGGTATTAGCTATAACGCGAGCATTTTATCCGGACCGCACAACCTGTAATACAGGAGTTATGAAATCCTGCACTCAAAAGTCATTTTTGAGTGCGGAATGGAGAGTTGCGTAAAGGCTAAAACGCTTGTGGAATAGCTGTACCGCAGCGACTTGTAATACGGGAGACCTGCATATATCTCACGTAAAGGTCAATTTTTCAGCAATAAAGCCGTACCGCACTACTATACCGCAAAACTTGTAATCTGGGTGAAAAAGTTTTATCCTGCATGTCAAATTAGTGTGATTTAGCCTAGTAAGTTTTTTTAAAGAGCTGCTTTTAGAGGGGCTATTTTCCCTTTCTTTAAAAGCTCTTTATTAGAATATAACTATATGTTTTTGTTTTGTATGCACATTATTACTTTTGTAGTTTTCTGCTGTTATGTAGCCTTTTAATACTGTCCCTAAACCTACTTTAGAAGCTGAGTGCTTTGAACACTTTTCTGTCAGTGTAACGTGTTTATTGTAAGCAGGCTAAAGCATTACCTCTAGCATATTTATACTTCCCATGTTAAAATGTTTTAATGTATTTTTACTATTCGAATTATGTTCTTGCTTCTAAAGTGTTATTGCTCTTTTGTTTGTTCCTTATATATTTTGCCTGGAGCTAAGGACTGCCGCCTTCAAATAAACATAAAAGGTCTGTTCATAATTTAGCTTTGATTAGCTTTAAGCCTGCTGAGGTTAATTTTTCTATTTAAGAATTTGCTAAATATTCAGAGGGGGGGTTTCACTGATAAGCAAGGGTCTTACTCAGGTTAGGTTTCACTGATAAGCAAGGGTCTAACTCTGGTTAGGTTTCACTGATAAGCAAGGGTCTTACTCTGGTTAGGTTTCACTGATAAGCAAGGGTCTTACTCTGGTTAGGTTTCACTGATAAGCAAGGGTCTTACTCTGGTTTGGTTTCACTGATAAGTAAGGGTCTTACTCTGGTTAGGTTTCACTGATAAGCAAGGGTCTTACTCAGGTTAGGTTTCACTGATAAGCAAGGGTTTTACTCAGGTTAGGTTTCACTAATAAGCAAGGGTCTTACTCTGGTTAGGTTTCACTGATAAACAAGGGCCTTACTCTGGTTAGGTTTCACCGATAAGCAAGGGTCTTACTCGGGTTAGGTTTCACTGATAAGGAGGGTCTTACTCTGGTTAGGTTTCACTGATAAGCAAGGGTCTTACTCTGGTTAGGTTTCACGGATAAGCAAGGGTCTTACTCTGGTTAGGTTACACTGATAAGCAAGGGTCTTACTCTGGTTAGGTTTCACTGATTACCAAGGGTCTTACTCTGGTTAGGTTTCACTGATTAGCAAGGGTCTTACTCAGGTTCGATTTCACTGATAAGCAAGGGTCTTACTCTGGTTATGTTTCATTGATAAGCAAGGGTCTTACTCTAGTTAGGTTTCACTTATAAGTAAGGGTCTTACTCTGGTTAGGTTTCACTGATAAGCAAGGGTCTTACTCTGGTTAGGTTTCACTGATTAGCAAGGGTCTTACTCAGGTTCGATTTCACTGATAAGCAAGGGTCTTACTCTGGTTATGTTTCATTGATAAGCAAGGGTCTTACTCTAGTTAGGTTTCACTTATAAGCAAGGGTCTTACTCTGGTTAGGTTTCACTGATAAGCAAGGGTCTTACTCTGGTTTGGTTTCACTGATAAGTAAGGGTCTTACTCAGGTTAGGTTTCACTGATAAGCAAGGGTTTTACTCAGGTTAGGTTTCACTAATAAGCAAGGGTCTTACTCTGGTTAGGTTTCACTGATAAACAAGGGCCTTACTCTGGTTAGGTTTCACCGATAAGCAAGGGTCTTACTCTGGTTAGGTTTCACTGATAAGGAGGGTCTTACTCTGGTTAGGTTTCACTGATAAGCAAGGGTCTTACTCTGGTTAGGTTTCACGGATAAGCAAGGGTCTTACTCTGGTTAGGTTTCACTGATAAGCAAGGGTCTTACTCTGGTTATGTTTCATTGATAAGCAAGGTTCTTACTCTAGTTAGGTTTCACTTATAAGTAAGGGTCTTACTCTGGTTAGGTTTCACTGATAAGCAAGGGTCTTACTGTGGTTAGGTTTCACTGATAAGCAAGGGTCTTACTCTGGTTTGGTTTCACTGATAAGCAAGGGTCTTACTCAGGTTAGGTTTCACTGATAAGCAAGGGTCTTACTCAGGTTAGGTTTCTGTCAGGTTTCCTGCCTTCTACTCCTCCTTTCACTTAAGCCCACTTCCTTCTGATTGGCTGATTATCCTTTAAGACAGCTGTTCACTATTCAGCCTGTGCTTAGTATTGTAGTTTATTCGTTTAACTAGGATAACAAGCCACCTCTCAAGTTTTTCCTCTGCTTTCAGAATGAAGCCTATTACTATCACGGAATCTAACTGCTACTCTCCAAGTCTGTGAGCTTACAACCGTTGTTGGACAAAACCTTCCATCTCAAGTATCTCTTATTCAGTGGGGTAAAGTACAACATCCACTTTATTGAACTTTGTGAAGTTACCTTTTTGTTGCAGCTCCTCTCACCGCAATCATCCTAAGCTGCCTGTCAGTTCTACGCGATTCCGCTGGAGCGTGACGTCACTTCCGGTCTCCCCGGCACCAGCTCCACTTCACATACAGGAGCTCCGGAGCTATACGCTTAAGCCAGCCCTTCACAAACTCTCAGGTACCGTTACTCTCCTCCACAAACTGTATCCTCTGTATAACCTATATGTTGAATTGCCTAAAATCATATCTGATGCTACTTTACCTACCTGAACTGTGCCTGTGAATCATTTACCCTGTCCTGCATCTATTAGTTGCAGTGCTGCTTTGGAGTGTGTTATCTTGTGCATGGAGACTTTGACCTTGCTTAATTTCCACCTTTTATTTTTCTCCTACCTATGAATTCATTGCCATAACTCACCTACAGAACCTTTTGTGTGATTTGTCACTTTTTTATACAATCTGAGCATAATCACTTGACTGAAAGCTTCCTTTTCACTCATAGAGGAATTTTATCAGTTAGGTGAGACATTTCAATTATTTAACTTATGTACTGCAGTTGTGTTCCAAATCTATACTGTTGCTGAAAGCCTTATATAATACTAAGCCCTTAAAAAATTGAACCAGCAGACCTACACCAGATTGTGTACAACCTAACTCAAAAAGTTGATCAATTGGCCCAGGGCTTGCATGATCTGCAAATTGAAAATGCATCTTTAAGAAACATTATAAAAGAATCTATAGCATTAAAAGCTAATCAGACTGAAGGGATAATTGAACCACAGATTTCTTTCCCTGATTTATTCTCTGGTAACCGTAAAAATTATAGGCAGTTTAAAAATGCCTGCTACCTTCTCTTCACTATGAGGCCTAAAACTTACCCCACTGAGAGAGTGAAGGTCATGACAACAATCTCATTCCTCAGGGGGGACCCAAGAACCTGTGCCGATAAATTTCTAGAGACCCAGGATCCTATATTAGGCTCACTAGAGGATTTCATTTCCGCAATGGATGAAATGTTCCAGGACACAGACATACAGCTTACTACTGAGACATGCCTGAGAAATCTCAAACAGGGTAAGAGACCAGTCGAAGAGTACATCACAGACTTTAAACAGTTTGCCGCTGATTCTCTTTGGAATCCTGTTGCTCTCAGAAACCAATTCCGGTTGGGACTTTCTGAGCAATTAAAAGATGAATTTGCCCGAATCGAATTGCCAAAAACACTTGACCTCTTCATGAAAACGGCTATACAGATTGATTGTCGCTTACGCGAAAGAAAGGCAGAGAAGTATGCCATAGATTCTAAGCTGAAGACCTCTTATGTACCCTCAAACCTCTATACCACTCCAAGTTCTAAGGTCCAAGTTGAGCCTATGGAGATAGGTTTCCTGAGGGGTCCGCTCTCACTTGAAGAAAAACAACGTAGAAGGCTTAAAAACCTCTGTATGTACTGTGCAAGCTCCTCCCATTCTGTCCAGGAATGCTCACTTCTGTCCAAAAACAAGAAAAGTAAGTCTAATTACTTATCGTCTTCCTTACAACAACAAATAAAACCTCCTTATTGCACTCTATCTCTCTCCCTACAGCTGGAACAAAGCCTAAAGATGATTGATGATGCCATTATAGATTCTGGGGCTTCTGCGAATTATATGGATCATGTTTTCTGTGAAATGAACAAAATTCCTCTGATCCTCAAGAAGACTCCTATACCCATCAAAGTTATTGATGGCTCCCTTATGTTTTCTGGTCCAATAACACATGAGACTGTACCTTTATTAATTAACATTTCTGGTCATGTAGAAAAATTGTCCTTTGATGTTCTACCCTCTCCCCATTTTTCTGTGATTTTGGGGTTGAAATGGTTACAACTCCATAACCCAAGTATTCTTTGGTTTCCATTTCAAATAAAGTTTGATTCCGTTTATTGCAAAGACACATGTTTCCCTGCTTCTTTTTTACTACATTCAACCTCTCATACTGACAGTTTACCAGCACATTACCAAGATTTTAGTGATGTTTTTAGTAAGACTGAGGCAGAAAACCTCCCTCCACACAGGGCCTACGATTGCCCTATCGACCTACAACCAGGTGCTCGGATTCCTTATGGACACCTTTATCCCTTAAGCAATCCTGAACTTGAGTTCCTTAAACTTTACTTAGAAGAAAACCTTAAAAAAGGCTTTATTAGGCCTTCCTCATCCCCCGCAGGGGCAGGGTTTTTCTTTGTACGTAACAAAGACTCTACTCTTAGACCAATTATTGACTACCATGAACTCAATAAGTGCACTATCAAAAACCGTTATCCACTACCTCTAATTCCAGAGATGATTGAAAGACTCTCGGAGGCTAGAATTTTCACCAAGCTTGATTTAAGAGGGGCATATAATCTCATCAGGATCAAACAGGGGCATGAGTGGCTGACGGCATTCAGGACCAGATATGGTCTTTTCGAATACCTTGTAATGCCGTTCGGTCTCTGCAATGCCCCTGCCACCTTTCAATTTTTTATCAATGATGTGTTCCGTTATTTGTTAGACGTATGTTTAGTAATTTACCTTGATGACATACTCATTTACTCAAAAACTCCACAAGAACATGTCAGACATGTGCGTCAAGTCCTCTCCAGACTCAGAGCACACAAACTTTACGCAAAACTTGAAAAATGTAAGTTCCATACAAACCAGGTTTCCTTTCTCGGCTATGAAATTTCTCCTTCTGGTATTAAAATGCAAAAAGAAAAGGTGGATGCAGTTCTCCTCTGGCCAAAACCTAAATCCAGAAAAGAATTACAACGCTTCCTAGGATTTTCCAATTACTATAGGAAGTTTATAAAAGACTTCTCCAAGATCGTGAAACCTTTAACAGTCCTTACCGGTTCCTCTACGTCATTCTCCTGGGGACCTGATGCCGATACAGCCTTTCAGTACCTTAAATCCAGATTCACTACAGCACCAATATTACAATTTCCTAATCCTCTCTATCAATATACACTAGAAGTGGACTCCTCTGATTTTGCTATTGGTGCTGTGCTTTCACAACAAAAGTCCCTATCAGAACCATTACATCCTATATCTTTTTTCTCTAAAGTTATGTCTCCTGCGGAAAGGAATTATGCTATTGGTGACAAGGAGTTACTAACCATTCGACGCTCTCTAGAACATTGGAGACATCTCCTAGATGGCACCAACATACCGATTAACATATACACGGATCACAAAAACCTCCAATGCCTGCAATCCAACAAAACTCTCTCAGCCAGAAAGGTTCGATGGAGCCTCTATTTCGACCGTTTTAACTTCAACATTATTTACAGACCAGCACACAAAAATGCTAAAGCCGATGCATTATCCCGTTTACCTGATAAACCGAATGACTCCCCTTTAAGAAAGGAAATTTTTTCCCCAGACTGTTTTATTGGACTCACTTCTACCTTGCTCACTGATTTAAAAAATTACTGCAAGGAACAAGCAACACCCCCTTTACCTAACCTCCTGAAATCTTCCGGAATTTACTACCATGGCAAGAAGATTTTTCTACCTCCTCAGATGAGATCCCCCTTGATAAAGACTTGCCATGACTCTCCTTTAGCTGGTCACCCAGGGCTTCGTCGGACTTTGGATCTCATAGGCAGAACCTTCTGGTGGCCTTGTAGAACCTGTGCCACCTGCAAACCTGAGCGAAAACGCCCAAACGAATGGGCAAGCGGAAAGGTTGAATCAGTGGCTCGAACACTACTTGAGATGTTATTGCTCTTATCATCAGGCTGACTGGGTCAAGTTCCTCTCCATGGCCGAATTTGCTTACAATAACTCAATCAATTCATCCACCAAAATGACACTGTTTCTTGCAAACTACGCCAACCACCCAGATTTTACCCTTTCTTCTCTTGGCTCTCTGGATTCCCCTTTACTTGATGAGTTGCATGATTCTCTCCAACACAACTTCGACATAATCCAACAGAACATCCTCGAAGCTCAAAAAACTCAGAAACATTACTATGATCTTAGAAGAAGGAAACCACCTCAATACACCATGGGAGATTTTGTATGGCTCTCCACAAAGAATTTAACGCTACAGATTCCCTCTAAAAAGATGGTCAGTCTTTTTATTGGGCCTTTCCCAGTTCAAAAGGTCATTAACAACAATGCTGTCAGACTGCATCTCCCTCATACTCTCAAGATCCTTCCAACGTTTCACGTATCACTTTTGAAGACCTATATCCGCACAAGGAATGATCAAGTTCTACTACCACCTGTTGCTGCTTCCCTAGCGGACGATGAATATGAGGTGGATTCGATTATTGACTCCAGATACTCAAATGGTGTCTTGCAGTATCTAGTCAGATGGAAGAACTACTCCAGTGATGAGGATTCCTGGGAGCCTCTTTCCAATCTCAACTCCCCCCGACTCTTGTCTTTGTTTCATCGATGCCATCCTGATCATCCAGGACCTGCCGCTGTGGGACAGCTTCCTTGATGAGGGGGTACTGTCAGGTTTCCTGCCTTCTACTCCTCCTGTCACTTATGCCCACTTCCTTCTGATTGGCTGATTATCCTTTAAGACAGCTGTTCACTATTCAGCCTGTGCTTAGTATTGTAGTTTATTCGTTTAACTAGGATAACAAGCCACCTCTCAAGTTTTTCCTCTGCTTTCAGAACGAAGCCTAATACTATCACGGAATCTAACTGCTACTCTCCAAGTCTGTGAGCTTACAACCGTTGGACAAAACCTTCCATCTCAAGTATCTCTTATTCAGTGGGGTAAAGTACAACATCCACTTTATTGAACTTTGTGAAGTTACCTTTTTGTTGCAGCTCCTCTCACCGCAATCATCCTAAGCTGCCTGTCAGTTCTACCCTATTCCGCTGGAGCGTGACGTCACTTCCGGTCTCCCCGGCACCAGCTCCACTTCACATTCAGGAGCTCCGGAGCTACACGCTTAAGCCAGCCTTTCACAAACTCTCAGGTACCGTTACTCTCCTCCACAAACTGTATCCTCTGTATAACCTATATGTTGAATTGCCTAAAATCATATCTGATGCAATGTTACCTACCTGAACTGTGCCTGTGAATCATTTACCCTGTCCTGCATCTATTAGTTGCAATGCTGCTTTGGAGTGTGTTATCTTGTGCATGGAGACTTTGACCTTGCTTAATTTACACCTGGTATTTTTCTCCTACCTATGAATTCATTGCCATAACTCACCTACAGAACCTTCTGTGTGGTTTGTCACTTTTTTATACAATCTGAGCATAATCACTTGACTGAAAGCTTCCTTTTCACTCATAGAGGAATTTTATCAGTTAGGTGAGACATTTCAATTATTTAACTTATGTACTGCAGTTGTGTTCCAAATCTATACTGTTGCTGAAAGCCTTATAGTTTCACTGATAAGCAAGGGTCTTACTCAGATTAGGTTTCACTGATAAGCAAGGGCCTTACTCAGGTAAGGTTTCACTGATAAGAAAGGGTCTTACTTTGGTTTGGTTTCACTGATAAGCAAGGGTCTTACTCAGGTTAGGTTTCACTGATAAGCAATGGTCTTACTCTGGTTAGGTTTCACTGATAAGTAAGGGTTTTACACTGGTTAGGTTTCACTGATAAGCAAGGGTCTTACTCTGGTTAGGTTTCACTGATAATCAAGGGTCTTACTCTGGTTAGGTTTCATTGATAAGCAAGGGTCTTACTCTGGTTAGGTTTCACTGATAAGCAAGGTTCTTACTCTGGTTAGGTTTCACTGATAAGCAAGGGTCTTACTCTGGTTAGGTTTCACTGATAAGCAAGGGTCTTACTCTGGTTAGGTTACATTGATAAGCAAGGGTCTTACTCTGGTTAGGTTTCATTGATAAGCAATGGTCTTACACTGGTTAGGTTTTACTGATAAGCAAGGGTCTTACTCTGGTTAGGTTTCACTGATAAGCAAGGGCCTTACTCTGGTTAGCTTTCACTGATAAGCAAGGGTCTTACTCAGGTTAGGTTTCACTGATAAGCAAGGGTCTTACTCTGGTTAGGTTTCACTGATAAGCAAGGGTCTTACTCTGGTTAGGTTTCACTGATAAGCAAGGGTCTTACTCTGGTTAGATTTCCCTGATAATCAAGGGTCTTACTCTGGTTAGGTTTCACTAATAAGTTAGGGTCTTACTCTGGTTAGGTTTCACAGATATGCTATGGTCTTACTCTGGTTAGGTTTCACTGATAAACAAGGGTCTTACTCTGGTTAGGTTTCATTGATAAGCAAGGGTCTTACTCTGGTTAGGTTTCATTGATAAGCAAGGGTCTTACTCTGGTTAGGTATTACTGATATGCAATGGTCTTACTCTGGTTAGGTTTCACTGATAATCAAGGGTCTTACTCTGGTTAGGTTTCATTGATAAGCAAGGGTCTTACTCTGGTTAGGATTCACTGGTAAGCAAGGGTCTTACTCTGGTTAGGTTTCACTGATAAGTAAGGGTCTTACTGTGGTTAGGTTTCACTGATAAGCAAGGATCTTCCTCTGGTTAGGTTTCACTGATTAGCAAGGGTCTTACTCTGGTTAGGTTTCACTGATAAGCAAAGGTCTTACTCTGGTTAGGTTTCACTGATAAGTAAGGATCTTACTCTGGTTAGGTTTCACTGATAAGCAAGGGTCTTACTCTGGTTAGGTTTCACTGATAAGCAAGGGTCTTACTCTGGTTAGGTTTCATTGATAAGCAAGGGTCTTACTCTGGTTAGGTTTTACTGAGAAGCAAGGGTCTTACTCTGGTTTGGTTTCACTGATAAGCAAGGGTCTTACTCTGTTTAGTTTTCACTGATAAGCAAGGGTCTTACTCTGGTTAGGTTTCACTTATAAGCAAGGGTCTTACTCTGGTTAGGTTTCACTGATAAGCAAGGGTTTTACTCTGGTTAGGTTTCACTGATAAGCAAGGGTCTTACTCTGGTTAGGTTTCACTGATAAGCAAGGGTCTTACTCTGGTTCGGTTACACTGATAATAAAGGTTCTTACTCTGGTAAGGTTTCACTGATACTCAAGGGTCTAACTCTGGTTAGGTTTCACTGATAAGCAAGGTTCTTACTCTGGTTAGGTTTCACTGATAAGCAAGGGTCTTACTCTGGTTAGGTTTCACTGATAAGCTAGGGTCTTACTCTGGTTAAGTTTCACTGATAACCAAGGGTCTTACTCTGGTTAGGTTTAATTGATAAGCAAGGGTCTTACTCTGGTTAGGTTTCACTGATAATCAAGGGTCTAACTCTGGTTAGGTTTCATTGATAAGCAAGATTCTTACTCTGGTTAGGTTTCACTGATAAGCAAGGGTCTTACTCTGGTTAGGTTTCACTGATAAGCAAGGGTCTTACTCTGGTTAAGTTTCACTGATAAGCAAGGGTCTTACTCTGGTTAGGTTTAATTGATAAGCAAGGGTCTTACTGTGGTTAGGTTTCACTGATAATCAAGGGTCTAACTCTCTTTAGGTTTAACTGATAAGCAAGGTTCTTACTCTGGTTAGGTTTCACTGATAAGCAAGGGACTTACTCTGGTTAAGTTTCACTGATAAGCAAGGGTCTTACTCTGGTTAAGTTTCACTGATAAGCAAGGGTCTTACTCTGGTTAGGTTTAATTGATAAGCAAGGGTCTTACTCTGGTTAGATTTTACTGATAAGCAAGGGTCTTACTCTGGTTAGGTTTCACTGATAAACAAGGGTCTTACTCTGGTTAGGTTTCACTGATAAGCAAGGGTCTTACTCTGGTTAGGTTTCATTGATAAGCCAGGGTCTTACTCTGGTTAGGTTTTACTGATAAGCAAGGGTCTTACTCTGGTTAGGTTACACTGATAAGCAAGGGTCTTACTCTGTTTAGGTTTCACTGATAAGCAAGGGTATTACTCTGGTTAGGTTTCATTGATAAGCAAGGGTCTTACTCTGGTTAGGTTTCACTGATAAGCAAGGGTCTTACTCTGGTTAGGTTTCACTGATAAGCAAGGGTCTTACTCTGGTTAGGTTTCACTGATAACCAAGGGTCTTACTCTGGTTAGGTTTAATTGATAAGCAAGGGTCTTACTCTGGTTAGGTTTCACTGATAATCAAGGGTCTAACTCTGGTTAGGTTTCATTGATAAGCAAGATTCTTACTCTGGTTAGGTTTCACTGATAAGCAAGGATCTTACTCTGGTTAGGTTTCACTGATAAGCAAGGGTCTTACTCTGGTTAAGTTTCACTGATAAGCAAGGGTCTTACTCTGGTTAGGTTTAATTGATAAGCAAGGGTCTTACTGTGGTTAGGTTTCACTGATAATCAAGGGTCTAACTCTCTTTAGGTTTAACTGATAAGCAAGGTTCTTACTCTGGTTAGGTTTCACTGATAAGCAAGGGTCTTACTCTGGTTAGGTTTCACTTATAAGCAATGGTCTTACTCTGGTTAGGTTTCACTGATTATCAAGAGTCTTACTCTGGTTAGGTTTCACTGATAAGTAAGGGTCTTACTCTGGTTAGGTTTCACTGATAAGCAAGGGTCTTACTCTGGTTAGGTTTCACTGATAATCAAGGGTCTTACTCTGGTTAGGTTTCAGTGATAATCAAGGGGCTTACTCTGGTTAGGTTTCAGTGATAATCAAGGGTCTTACTCTGGTTAGGTTTCACTGATAATCAAGGGTCTTACTCTGGTTAGGTTTCACTGATAATCAAGGGTCTTATTCTGGTTAGGTTTCACTGATAATCAAGAGTCTTACCCTGGTTAGGTTTCACTGATAAGCAAGGGTCTTACTCTGGTTAGGTTTCACTGATAAGCAAGGGTCTTACTCTGGTTAGGTTTCACTGATAATCAAGGGCCTTACACTGGTTAGGTTTCACTGATAAGCAAGGGTCTTACTCTGGTTAGGTTTCACTGATAAGCAAGGGTCTTACTCTGGTTAGGTTTCACTGATAATCAAGGGTCTTACTCTGGTTAGGTTTCACTGATAATCAAGGGGCTTACTCTGGTTAGGTTTCAGTGATAATCACGGGTCTTACTCTGGTTAGGTTTCACTGATAATCAACGGTCTTATTCTGGTTAGGTTTCACTGATAATCAAGAGTCTTACCCTGGTTAGGTTTCACTGATAAGCAAGGGTCTTACTCTGGTTAGGTTTCACTGATAAGCAAGGGTCTTACTCTGGTTAGGTTTCACTGATAATCAAGGGTCTTACTCTGGTTAGGTTTCACTGATAATCAAGGGTCTTACTCTGGTTAGGTTTCACTGATAAGCAAGGGTCTTACTCTGGTTCGGTTACACTGATAATCAAGGGTCTTACTCTGGTTAGGTTTCACTGATAAGCAAGGGTCTTACTCTGGTTTGGTTACACTGATAAGCAAGGGTCTTACTCTGGTTAGGTTTCATTGATAAGCCAGGGTCTTACTCTGGTTAGGTTTTACTGATAAGCAAGAGTCTTACTCTGGTTAGGTTTCACTGATAAGCAAGGGTCTTACTCTGTTTAGGTTTCACTGATAAGCAAGGGTCTTACTCTGGTTAGGTTTCATTGATAAGCAAGGGTCTTACTCTGGTTAGGTTTCACTGATAAGCAAAGATCTTACTCTGGTTAGGTTTCACTGATTAGCAAGGGTCTTACTCTGGTTAGGTTTCACTGATAATCAAGGGTCTTACTCTGGTTAGGTTTCACTGATAATCAAGGGTCTAACTCTGGTTAGGTTTCACTGATAAGCAAGGTTCTTACTCTGGTTAGGTTTCACTGATAAGCAAGGGTCTTACTCTGGTTAGGTTTCACTGATAAGCAAGGGTCTTACTCTGGATAAGTTTCACTGATAAGCAACGGTCTTACTCTGGTTAGGTTTAATTGATAAGCAAGGGTCTTACTCTGGTTAGATTTTACTGATAAGCAAGGGTCTTACTCTGGTTAGGTTTCACTGATAAACAAGGGTCTTACACTGGTTAGGTTTCTTTAATAAGCAAGTGTCTTACTCTGGTTAGGTTTCACTGATAAGCAAGGGTCTTACTCTAGTTAGGTTTCACTGATAAGCAAGTATCTTAGTCTGGTTAGGTTTCAGTGATAATCAAGGGTCTTACTCTGGTTAGGTTTTACTGATAAGCAAGGGACTTACTCTGGTTAGGTTTCACTGATAAGCAAGGGTCTTACTCTGGTTTGGTTTCACTGATATGCAAGGGTCTTACTCTGGTTAGGTTTCACTGATAATCAAGGGTCTTACTCTGGTTAGGTTTCACAGATAAGCAAGGGTCTTACTCTGGTTAGGTATCACTGATAAGCAAGGGTCTTACTCTGGTTAGATTTCACTGATAATCAAGAGTCTTACTCTGGTTAGGTTTCACTGATAAGCAAGGGTCTTACGCTGGTTAGGTTTCACTGATAAGCAAGGGTCTAACTCTGGTTAGGTTTCACTGATAATCAAGGGTCTTACTCTGGTTAGGTTTCACTGATAATCAAGGGTCTTACTCTGGTTAGGTTTCACTGATAATCAAGGGTCTTACTCTGGTTAGGTTTCACTGATAATCAAGGGTCTTACTCTGCTTAGGTTTCACTGATAATGAAGGGTCTTACTCTGGTTAGGTTTCACTGTTATGCAAGGGTCTTACTCTGGTTAGGTTTCACTGATAATCAAGGGTCTTACTCTGGTTAGGTTTCACTGATAAGCAAGGGTCTTACTCTGGTTATGTTTCACTGATAAGCAAGGGTCTTACTCTGGTTAGGTTTCACTGATAATCAAGGGTCTTACTCTGGTTAGGTTTCACTGATAATCAAGGGTCTTACTCTGGTTAGGTTTCACTGATAATCAAGGGTCTTACTCTGGTTAGGTTTCACTGATAATCAAGGGTCTTACTCTGGTTAGGTTTCACTGATAATCAAGGGTCTTACTCTGCTTAGGTTTCACTGATAATCAAGGGTCTTACTCTGCTTAGGTTTCACTGATAATCAAGGGTCTTACTCTGGTTAGGTTTCAAAGACTTCACTTTTCTGTTTAAAGTTATAATTATTTGTTAACTGTTAAATAGATTTTGTTTACTTTAGAGTTTTAGGATCCTAAAGTAGTTTAGATAATGGGTAGATTTTTTAATGGTCATGGGGATATTATTCGCTGTAGTGAATTATGTCCGCTCGACCTCGCTAATTGTAGACAGCATACGCTGTTGACTTTTAACATTGCACAAGCATTATGGTTTCTAGCAAGGGTTGTCAATCATCCCAATCGTATCAGGATGATTTCTGTCTGCCACCTAAAAGGCAGACCTGAAACGATGGGGCATCGATGCAGCATTCTCTGCTTAATAAATTGTCCCAAAATCATTTATTAGTTTAGACTTTGTTTATATATTCCTATGGCTACATTTTCTATGTTTTTTTTCCTGTTACTGTCTCTGAGACAGCTTTCAAGAATTTAAACTTTTTTTTTATCTTGCAGCATGGTTTAAGAAAATATATTCTTTGCATAATTGAACTTTGGGTTACTGTTCCTAAAGTTGATAGAGCCATTGTTAACTTTGTTTAAAGTGAAATAAGTAAAGCCTAGCATTTCTGAAATGCTAGGATTGACTATTGAAACAAATAAAGGAGACTTTTATTCATGAAGTATAACATACTTTATGCAGAAAGCTCCCATATTTGTTTTGAGCGATCGATGTTCTGAGCTGCTATTGAAGCCCACGGCAGATCACTGTTTTGCTAGAGAGGTGCCGTTTTCACCTCTTAGCCAACAGCCTTGCGGGAAATCCGTCTTGGTGCCCATGGGAGCTGGATTTCCCGCACGCTATTTGCTAAGAGGTGAAAACGTCACCTCTTAGCAAAATAAATTTCGGCCGTGGGCTGCCTGAGCAGCTAAGAATGGCGATCTCTTTTGCAAACTCTAAACTAAAGCCCCCCCAAAAAAATCCCTAATGCTTAACCCCAAAAGTTAGTACTCACCAACTTGAATCCAGATCATTAGGAGGGCAGCTCTGGCAGTGCTCCTCTTTTGTCTTTTTCCATGGAGGTGCTAAAAAGCTATTTCTATTGGCTGATTTAAATTAGGATTTAAAAAGCAGCCAATAGAAATGCAAGGGCACCCCTATATAAGGTGGAACCTCACATTTAATTGTCATTGTGCTGTGGTGACAGCATGAAGATGATCATTGGGTAGAAGAAAAGAAGACTGATCAGGTGGAAGATGGAAGAAGATGCATTCGATGGAAGAGAAAACCCCCAGGGGAGCACCAGATTCAAGCTGGTGGGGTTAAGTGCCAGTTATGATTTTTTGTATTTTAGTTTTGGGTTTGCAAAAGAGTTTTGTTCACTAATTCCCTTTTCAGGGCATTTTGTTTTTTATTTTTTTATGATAGGGATTTTAGATAGTGAGGCATATTTATCAAGCTCCGTATGGAGCATGAGAGCCCGTGTTTCTAATGAGTCTTCAGACCGCTGCTCCATAACCCAGGAATCGCCACAATTCAACCCAATCGAGTACGATCGGGTTGATTGATACCTCCCTGCTGGCGGCCCATTGGCCGTGAGTCTGCAGGGGGCAACGTTGCACCAGCAGCTCTTGTGAGCTGCTGGTGCAATGCTGAATACAGAGAGCGTATTGCTCTCCTTATTCAGCGAGATCTTGGGGACCTGATCCGCACTGTTGGATCAGGTCCGCAAGACCTTTGATACATAGGACCCTATGAATCTTTTAAGGTATTTTTTTATGGTGCAAAAGAGCCGTGATTACTTCAGGGCACTGCCCTTTTAAATGCCCTTCTAAGAGCAATTTTTCTTGGATAGGTTTTTTCTTTACTTAGGATTTTTTTAGGATGTTTTTTTTATTTTTTCTTGCTAAAAGAGCTAAATCACGTATGCCCTTTTCAGGGCATTTAAAAAAAAAACATTTATTTAGTATAGGGATTTTAAGATTAGGATTTTTAAGATAAGGATTTTTTTTGTTTAAGGGCAAAAGAGCTGTGATTACTTTAGGGCATTGCCCGCCAAAGTCTTTCTCCTGGCAAGTTTTAGAGCATTTTTTTTTTTAATAATAGGCTTTTGTTTGGGGGGAGTGGGGGTTACTTTAGTTTTAATAGTCAGTTGCTACAACTTTACTTTTTTACATAACTGCATTTGTTAAACATTGTGCTGTTATGTAAAAAAAAATCACGCAAAAAAACAACAGCTGTTAAAATTCAATACAATAATTAAAATAATATGCATTACACATGAAAATGCATATACGTGAAACATTGTATATACATGTATCGACATAATCCCATAGTTTTAATAGGAAGTCTTTGGGGTTTTTTTTTTGTCTTTATTAGTAAGTAGGGATGGGCGAATGTTTCTAAAAATTTGAAATTGAAAACATATTTTGATACATTCGTTTCGAATTTCGAATGTGTACATAACATTCTAACATTTTATTTTTGAATTTTCGTTTTCACATTTTTCAATAACATTCGAAAATATTTGTTCGAATGGTAGAATGTTTAGATATTTATTTTATATCACATTCAATTTTGAAATGTAATATTCGAATTTGAATGTGACATTCGAATTCAAATGTGACATTCAAAATCTAAATAGTATTTCTAGTCTACAACTGTATTTTATAAATGTAATATTTGAACTTGAATGTGACATATAGTAAAATATAAAATATGATGAAAATAATGGTATCTTTAGAAAATCCATTTAATGGCGAAAAAAACGGTATATAATATGTGTGGGTACAGTAAAGGAGTAAGAGGAAAATTACAGCTAAACACAAACACTGCAGAAATGTAAAAATAGCCCTGGTCCTTGAAAAATGGTCTGGTCACTAAGGGTTTAATCTTCAGTCTTTCTTTTCTCTCAGTTGCTCTTTTGTATGGAAGTATTTGGTCTCATGCTTGCTGGATTAGATGCTATTCTGTTTCCTCTTTTTTTTTCTTGAGGCCTCTTCAGCTGTTTATGCTTCAGCAATGGTGCAGAGATCTTACTGAGCTGTTTTTGAAGATGTATCTAGATCACAGGACAAGTTAGTCCCGGTCTGGGTGTCTGTATCATCAGCTCATTATGCAGAAAGCTTCTTTTGCTCATCCTATTTGGATTGTGAGCTCTTTAGATGCAAGTCTTTCACATTGGGGGGCCGTTTGGGGGCATTTGAGGGCACAAGGGGTTTGGTTTCCTCAGGAGGTGAGGTTGCCAATTAATGTTATAGCACTAGGTGCTTCCTAGGCCAGTAAAACCTCAATAGACCACCACAGTGTATAACTGTTAAAGGTTATACTCACAAACTTGTCAGCACCAAACTGTGCTTAGTGTTGCAGACTGAGAGATTCCAGTTTCTCATAGGATAACAGACAAGCAAGTAGCAGGTACTCAGTGCATAAAATAAAAAAGGTGAAAGTTTATTATATAACAAAAATAGTAAAAAACAGCCAAAAAAGCTGTTAACACACAGATAAAGCCACTATAGGCAGGCAGACAGTAGAAACGCGGTGGTCTGGTGCGTTTCGTGCCCCCTAGTGGCGCTTACTCATAGACATGTTGATTGCATTAAGCATACACCATTTTAAAGGGGCTACTTGGATACGATAGGCTGTTACTATGTGAAATGCACCTATGAAATAAAGCCATATCAGAACAATCTATAACTCCTATGGGGATGCTGAATGCAAAGAACAGGATAAAAAAGAAATAACAAATCCTAATACAGCATTTTTTAAAAATAAACACTAAGACCCACATAGTATAGATATTAGGATCTAAAGCTGACAATTAGAAGAAAAGAAAAAATACCTCTTATTTCAAAGAGCATAATCAATAGAGGTACAAAAAACATAAAAAGTTGATGTTAATGCTTAATAACAATAAATATAATTTAACAGATATAAAAGGTTAGATGAAGACAGACAATATAGAATTATTTATCTATGAAATAATTAATATCACATTCACGGTTCATACCCAATGGGGACCTAGTTTTTATCTTAAGCATCCAAAAAAGTTCCTTTTTTTCCAATATGTTAAACTTGTTTCCCCCTCTGATGGGGACCTTGGCTATGTCAATTATCTTAATGGTCATATCAGCAACATTAGTGAGATGATAACCATTGAAATGATTAGCCACTGCAGAATCTTTGTTAAAATTCTTAACATCTCTGGTATGTTCACTAAACCTCTTGCAAATAGCTCTGGAGGTTTGACCAGTATATTGGTAATTGCATAGATTACAAGTTAATAAATAAATTGCAAACATAGTGCTACAGTTGGCATAAAAATCAGTTTCAAAAGTGTGTCCTGTATGACTACTAGAGAAAATCTTACCCACAGATATGTGAGGACACATATGGCAACTACGTTTACCACATCTGTAATTGCCCTTTTTGTTTAGCCAATTTGATTTTTGTGTATTATCTCATATTTCTCAACTCACTGACCCCGCGTCTCTGCTCCTGTTCATATATGATTTCACCAAATATATCACAGATGCTGGGATGGTAAAAACATTTCCAATGGCATATAGGCTGGAATTGTATATAGACTTCAAACAGTATATTATCTATAACTCTTTATTAAAACAATGAAAACTCATTTAGAAAAAAACAAGACTAAACACACAGATTATACTATGTAAATGTGTACACAGTATAAGCTGTTTGTATACTCTTTTTTTTTTTGGGGAGAGGACGTTTTTTCCACCCCAACATCTGTGATATATTTGGTGAAATCATCTATGAACAGGAGCAGAGACATGGGGTTAGTGAGCTTAGACACTGGAGTCTGCAACACTATGGACAGTTTGATGCTGCCAAGTTTGTGTGTATAACCTGTTACTGTGATACATTGTGGTGGTCTATTGTGGTTTTACTGCACTAGAAAGTGCTTTTCCTTCTTTTCCTCTTTTGTACACTGTCCCTTGCACTGTGGATGGCTAGCACTAAGCTGGTGGAGAAGGGTAGAATGAGCCTGGTCCACTCTTTACTGGGAACATCCACATGCTTTTACTGACCATCAGGGCGACAGAGCACAGGCAGACTCTAGTGCTTTGGTGATCTTCATAGTGGTGATCAAAGACTGTATTCTGCAAGGTACAGTGTGTGCAGAGGTGGTGTAGTGTGAAATCTGGTCACCTTATATAAATGCATCTAATTTTATTTTATGATTCTTTATTTAAACAAGGACGTTTTTTTTGTTTGCATTTTAAATAAATAAATAAATATAGATGTGCTAGGAAACATAAATCCACCTTTTATCATTGTAAAAGTCACACATCAAATTCCCTCAGTCAGTTTACATTGCGCCTAAAAATGTAGGTTATTTTTACTTGACCAACTCTGATTAGCTTGCAGTTTACTTTGAAAAGCACTCCAATATGTTCAAAGGACTAGTGGGAGGGACCCTAAGCAACATTATTGTTGAAGAGCAGATAAGAGCCCAAAAATATCAGGGAGAGGAGCAGTGCGTCTGGGCTTAGTTCAATTTGTGCATATGTCTTAGCTAATAATTAAGGCACTTATATAAGGCACTGATGGGGCAAAATCCCCCTTAAAAAAACTGCCTAACTCTAAGCTCTGATATGTAGCTATCTTCCTTGCACTGACTGCTAGCATGCTCATATGACAGTGCACTGCCAGTAGTAAGAGTTCCAAGCAGAAATGAAGATGGCACAAGAGGATGTGTTTTACAGAGCTTAGATTCATTGAGTAGGACCAAGGAGGAACAATGGTTGTTTAGGGGCACAAGGGTAGGCTAGCCATTATGCAGATGGGACTGTTGCCCTACATGGTGACCTTTATCTATGCCAGTGCCATATATTACTGTGTCAGTAGGCTCCTAAAGTCTCTGTTACTACTGATTAAAAGCACCCAATCTACAGTTTCTTACCTCAGGGGGGTTCTGACTTCAGCACACAGAAAAAGTCCTTTTCATTATTTATCAAAAGGACATATTTAGGTATATCATAGCTTGTAAAATCTATATCCCCACAATATCTATACAAAAAGAGAGAAAGGGCGCCTCCTAGTGTAGCCAATGGACAAAAAACAAACACAGTTCTCATACGATGAAATAATACTCACAGAGTATGACGGCAAAGATAATGCCTAGGCAAATGTTCTGAGAACTTAACAGTGTCCCAGTCTACTGTGCACCAAATGCAAAGGCAGCTCCTCCTGGAATCAAGGTTAGATTCTGCAGTCTGGAAATAGGAAAGGAAAAGAGGGCAACTCCTAGTGCAGAACAATTTAGTATAACAACCCCATAAGCTGTTCCAAAGAGATGGATACTCACAATGTATGATGCACACAATAGTGCAAATGAAGCATACTGGGTATATTAAAGTGGCCCAGTGCACATATAAACAAAGGTAATTCTCTGCTCCAGTGGGTGCTTCTGACGAAAAATGATGAGAGGGAGACTCCAGATGAGAAATAATATTTGCTTTATAAAAAATATATTTAAAAACAATTACAAATTATAGAATCAACAAATGTAATCAGTAAAAACACGCTACACGTCTCAGCGCTAACCACGCTGTTTCCTCAGGTAGGTAATACTGATCAGTCACTGAAGTCTCCTATTTATGTACCCTCTAACCAATGTTTGTTTGGGCTACACCCTATTACACAGGTGCTGTGCAAATCACTGTGGAAACACACTTATAATACAAAAAATACAATGTATCGTAACCAACCTTTAAACATTGAAACAAGATAAATACAATTAGATAACAATGTTGTGATCATACATATTGAAAAAGTTGCAATATTGTGAATGATATTAATTGATATACAAACTATAAGTCAAATGGATCATGGTATTCAATGGCCGCTAAGCAAATCCCAAAACGATCAGCTGGAGGAGTGTATGAATGAGCCAATCATAGCTAACTCTTGAACCGAAGCTTCTCATAACATATGTTTTTTTTCTATTTTACTCATTGAGCTACACACCTTTTTTAGTAGGTTCATTTCTATTGCCGCAAGAATTTGCGCTCCAAATAAATAAAAACCCAGCTAACAGAAAATATAAAAAGGGAAAGTAGTAAATTGCGCTATGATGTGTGTAAATCACAAGGCTTACTCATATCTCTACGATACTAAGCCATAAGATAAACCCAGGGGATCGTACTGGGGGTGTGTAAATAAGAGCCAATGACGACTCCCTATTTGTAACATCGATGACTCTAAGTGTCTATATATAAAATCTATGAACTCCTATATATGATCTTCTACTATTGCTACGGGATCCACATACGTTTATATAAATGATCAACTTACGGGAAAAGATGTTATATCCAATGATACATATGTCAAACTGATATAATAGTAGCATACGGCTAGATAGCCAATCAAAAGGGTTTATACTAGGGGTGTGTGACAGATAACAAATAACGACTCCCTATTATAACTCTATGCGACCAGGATATTTAAACAAATTTGAGAAACCACGCTGAGGAAACAGCGTGGTTAGCGCTGAGACGCGTAGCGTGTTTTTACTGATTACATTTGTTGATTCTATAATCTGTAATTGTTTTTAAATATATTTTTTATAAAGCTATTTTTATTTCTTATCTGGAGTCTCCCTCTCATCATTTTTCATCAGAAGCACCCACTGGAGCAGAGAACAACCTGTGTTTATACGTGCACTGGGCCACTTTAATATACCCAGTCTGCTTCATTTGCACTATTGTGTGCATCATACATTGTGAGTATCCATCTGTTTGGAACAGCTTATGGGGTTGTTATACTAAATTGTTCTGCACTAGGAGTCGCCCTCTTTTCCTTTCCTATTCCCACAATATCTATAGAGCTCAAAGGTCCTAAAGGATCTTTAAAATGTCAGAATTTGAGGTTATCCATACAAAAAAAATTGGTACATCCATTAATTTGATTTATACAACTGCATTATTTGGGATCTCTCTACAAACTCCTCTTACATCGTTAGCAATTTGACACTGTCATATTTACTAAACACATTAAAATTTGACACATTACCATATTCATTAAACAAAAAGAGAAAGACGAAAACCGGAGCAAGGGTGCCAGTGCAAGAATGGTTTTATTCAAGCTGTTAACAGTAGGTCATGGAAGCAGCTACTAACTGATGCGTTTCATGCATGAGCACATGCGCTTCATCAGAGATAGATACCTGGTACTCCAGGTGTGTATTAATACAGGTAAGTAACCAATCGGTAACTAGATTCCTACCTCTAGGGGAGTGTACCTCTGGAGAATACAGGTGAGGGTTAATTCTAATAGATGATATAATAGAAAACAATGTTATTACATTCAGCAGTGCATTGGCTGTTGCAATAGATGGATAGGTAAGAATAAAATTATATATAAATGAATAAAAATACATAGTGGATGATCTCTCAATTTGAAATATAAAGATGTTACACTATGTTACATGAATATTGTATTAAATTCCAATTGGGTACAAACTGTGTTCAGAAGATATATATTTACTGAACTATACATATTCCTTTTGAACCTCTGCATTTTCTTATTTTCTAAATGTTAGAGCAAATGTGTAGCCATCCTAAAAAGTATACTTGCTAATATGTACTTTTCATTTAAAAAGAATATATAAAAATATATGTGTACAATCAATCCTACAAGTATAAATCTACCAAATATGCCAAATATAAGTCTGAAAAGATCCATAAGTGTGCCCATACTAATGGTTACTGGTGGCAGCAGATATCATACTGTTGCTAAGGACCTTATTCCTAAGTGTACTATTATAGTTAGAATTGTTCTATTATGGGACCAACTTGGGGAAGGGGGAGACATTAAAGGTGTCTAATTCCTCCCTTCCTCAAAGTAAAATGATCAGAAACCAGATGCTAATTACTATATAAAGAAGAGTATGGGGATTTGAAGGGGGGAGGAGAGAGATATGGTTGTTATAGTGTTCATATTATGTTTGTTTAGATAATCAAGGGTATCAAGAAGGACAAGAAAGACATCCTATATGGCTATTATATTTCATGGCAGAGATAGGGGAAGCTACCTCCAAAATAATGATCTAAACATTAAATCAGTGTATTATTTTCTTTTTTTGGTTATTTTCTTTTTTGTTTTTTTGGTTATCCTATAGGTTACTGGTGTTGATGTTTGTGTATGTTTATATGAATATGTGTGTAATGGTCTCCCGTTTCTGATGGGGTATGGTTTAATCCACAAATAGATTAACATCATATCTGCGGTTGATACTGATGGGGGATCTGGTGGCTAGTTGGAAGATCCAATAGACCTCTCTTCTCAAATTCATTAAAGTCTGTCCCATTAGTATACTTATTAACTTATAAAAGTTTTCACATTACCATACTTATTAAAGTTTTCATATTACCATACTTATTAAAGTTTTCACATTACCATACTTATTAAAGTTTTCACATTAGCATACTCATTACAGTTTTCACATTACCATACTCATTACAGTTTTCACATTACCATACTTATTAAAGTTTTCACATTAGCATACTCATTACAGATTGAGACCTTCATAATAAGTAGCTAAGGTCTAAATTGTCAAACATTAACAGTAAAGCTTTAGGGGCCGAATTATAATTGTGTGAGCGGAGATGATCCGATATTGCGGATCATGTCCACTGCACATCGATAAATGCCGACAGCATACGCTCTCAGCATTTAAAATTGCACCAGCAGTTCTGGTGAACTGCTGGTGCAATGCCGCCCCCTGCATATTTGGGCCAATCGGCTGCTAGCAGGGGGTGTAAATCAACCAGATCGTATTTGATCAGGTTGATTTCCGGTGATGTCTGTCCGCCGCCTCAGAGCAGGCGGACCGGTTATGGAGCAGCGGTCTTTGGACCACTGCTTCATAACTTGTGTTTAAAAGACCCCCCACACACACAATATCCACCAAAAACGGCAGCATGTAATTCCACACAAGTCCCCAAAACTATATCCCCTTAATATTTAAGTAAGCCCATATAATTTAAAGGCTCTACTGAACTCTACCCCCTAAAATATTAAAGCAATGCTTTTTTGTTTATCCAAAACTATATCCCCTTAATATTTAAGCACGCCAATATCATTTAAAGGCTTTACTGAATTATCCCCCCCTAAAATATTAAAGCAATGTTTTTTTGTTTATCTGTTTAACAGATTAGGCATGTCGAGTTACCATAAAAGTTAACAGCAAATCTTCTTACTCTTGTGATTCATTCATCACCGACAAACCAATCAGAATATGTTAGGTAGTTTTTCTGTGATTCCTCCCACCTTGACATAATTATTAAATATTAATATGATTCTTTATATTGAATAGGTTTTTGCTTTTATATTGGTTAATACTAGTTATGAAGGGAATTATATCTCTTTACACCTAGCAGAAGAAGCCAAAAGTGTGAATTCATTAACAACAGCATATTGCAAGCTGCCAATGGCCTCACTGTAAACTGTGTGTAACTTATAATTTTTCTGCTCTTCTTGAATTCAATGGGAGCCAACATAAACCTTCCTTTGTCGAAATCTAATGAATACAAAACATCAATTTTCATAATATTTGTATGGAGTTCTGAAGATATCAAATTTTAAAATCGCTTGCTCTTAAATGTGTATTAAACAGTCAAAGCACATTAAAGGTAAAGTGAGAAACATACATGTTGAAATAAAAAATACCTATTACCTCATGGAAAATACCATTGAATATAGCAGTAGTTTATAGGTTAACTAACCATTAACCCTGCAACATCATAGTTAGGGATTGCTTAGATCAGTGCAGGAGCTCACTTTTATTTAACTCTTAATACCCACCACAAAAGTGATAAACACACTAAAAAGGCTTATAGAAAAGTATTTCAGTGGTTATATCCCTGGAAGCAGAACCTTGAAAATTTTATGAACGAAAAAACAGTTTTAAATACTTTTTTAAATATTTATTTTTAAGCAGAGATTTTGCAATTTAGATGCTATTTGCTGGCATATATTATGGCTATAGAAAATTGCTTTAAATGTCCATTTTAAGGCATTAAAGGGACAGTAAACCTAAAAAATAATGTTATATAATTCTGCACATAGTGTAGAATTAGATAACATTATTTTAGTGCTATCGTTATAAAACCTTTTTTCTCTTTTCATTTTTTAAAAATATGTCCGTTTTACAGACCCGCTCTCTGTACTCTGCTGAGCGGGTCTGTTTTTTTTACACAGCGCATCAGGCCAGCTGTATAGTCACAGCCCGGCCCGACCGCTCCAAAACACTAAGTGCAGCTCGCTCCTGCTGTCAGACAGAGCATAAGTATCCTTAAAATAATATGAAACAGTAGATTAATGCTAGATAAAATGCAATGTTTTTCCTGGGAATAATATGTATATGTATAAGAAAAAAAAAACATATTAGTTGTTTATATATTGAGGAAATGTGTAAAATATAAAATAATGGGCACCTGCATGTTGAAACCTAAGTTTCCCTAATTTCATCTGCTAAGTACAATTAGTGACATATGAAGTGTGAAAATAATGTTATATGTTTGGAATATACCAATGTTAAAGTATTTTTATTTATCACTGTTTAAAGTCCCTTAATATTGTTATATCCAACACAGTCTTATTGCACAGTTTATCTATCTGTAATTTCCCCAGCAGTATAGATTAGATAAAGAAAACTTAGGTTTCAACATATCATGGCGTATTACTTTATAGAATTAAATTACTGGAAAGGTGGGAACGTAATTAAACATTCCATAGTGTTTAATATCCCTTTATGGGATACAAATTTCCATAAAAAACAAACAAATGAGTCACATTGTCTCTGCCAGTGACTGGGTGTTAGCCAGAATTACATATATACCTACGTTGTGCCAATAAAAATACAGTAATCCAATAAAAACCAATTGAACCAGTTTTCTATTAAAAAAAGGTTAGTGCTTAATTTCTGCACAAAAACACTACCTAAGAAAAGATAAAAAAAAAATCTAAAATTATTTTTTCAAAAACACATTTTTAAGCACAAGCTATCCTGAAATGCTGCAGCATATGGACGCCAACGCGAAATCTGGTATACATCACTGCTGGGCTTGAATATGCACAAGGAGATGTATGAAACCTAAACTCAAGGGGGCCGATTTATGAAGGCCCGTATTCCGCCTAATGCTTCTGTTTCCGTGCAAGCCTTCAGGCTCGCCAGAATCAGGAGTTAAGAAGCAGCAGTCTTAAGACCACTGCTCCTTAACTTGTCCACCCTCTCTGAGCCGGTGCACAGCAATCCGCCCGATTGCATACGATCGGGTTGATTGACACCCCCTGCTAGCGGCCAATTGTTAAATCGGCCCCATTGCCTCAGCATGCATATTTTCTCAAAAAGTCTGCATAATCTTTTCTTTGTAAAGCTCCTGCTGTCTCACAAGATATTCATATCATTGTCAATTGGAAACTTGACCTCTCCACCAAATCGCCATAACTTAGTCATTCGATTTATTCTTTTCCCTCAGAAAAGGTTTGACGCTGAGTTTGTTCACATCTTTTATAGTTCTAGAGTAAATCCAGTCCTGGGCAAAACTAATTAACTGTATCCTCCTTTAAATTATACAAATGCATTATCAGTGTGTAGTATGTATTATGAACTACATATACATATTTGTAGTATGTAAGATCAAATGTTTCTAATACTAAATTAAATAACAAAAGAGAGAGTGAGCATCCTTGAAGGGTTGAAGGGATCCCCTTTTAAGATGAAAACAATGTGATATAGAGTTGTTTGCTAGTAAACGGGCTTTGGATTCAGAGTATATTTTTTTAATTATATTTTTTAAATTACATGAGTTACTAAAGGCATAGTAAAGTCCAAATTAAACTTTCATGATTCAGATAGGGCATATAATTTTAAACAACTTTCTAATGTACTTTTAACATCAAATTTTCTTTGTTCTCTTGGTATTCTTAGTTGAAAGATAAACCTAGGTAGGCTCATATGCTAATTTATAAGCCCTTGAAGGCTGCCTCTTATCTCAATGCATTTGACAGTTTTCACAGCTAGAGGGCATTAGTTCATATGTTTAATGTAAATAACATTGTGCTCATGCACGTGGAGTTATTAAAGAGTCAGCACTAATTGCCTGAAATGCAAGTCTGTCAAAAGATCTGAGATATCGCGCCCCTGCACATTCATGGCCAATCAGCTGCTAGCAGGAGGTGACAATCATCGGGATGATTGCAGTCCGCAATCTCATCTTACGACTGCTGCTTCTTAAATCCTGATTCTGGCGAGACGAAAGGCTCTTGTGGAATGAGCAACATACGCTGCGTAATAAATCAGCCTTTTGGTGTTTACTATCCCTTTAATTATTTTTATCTGTCAAATGACCTTTCAGAATCAAGTGAAAATAAAATGGCATTTGGTAGGATGTTTCCCATCCTTTCCTTATCTTTCCAATATTTGTTACATGTAAAATATTTCTAACATTTTTGCTAAATATCTTCCAGTAATAAAACCTACTTGATATTTATGACTCAAGTCTGGCATAACTTTTTTAAGCCTATTTGCTAATATATTTGTTAGGATATTACAATCTAAATAAAACAAGGAGATTGGGCGTAAAGGGTCTTTTATTGGGTTTTAGAATAAGCAAGATATTTACCAATTTGAATATAGATAAAATTTCATGTTATCCTTCCTAAAGTATCTATTATATAAATGTTGCTTTATTAGATTAAATATTTGTAATTGTATTTCTAATCCCTTTTTTTAAATTGGTTAAAGGGACCCTGAACCCAATTTTTTATTTCATGATTCAGATAGAACAGCAATTTTAAGCCACTTTCTAATTTACTCCTATTATCACATTTTCTTCATTCTCTTGGTATCTTTATGTGAAAAGCAAGAATGTAAGTTTAGATGCCGGCCCGTTTTTGGTGAACAACCTGGGTTGTTCTTGCTGATTGGTGGATAATTCACCCACCAATAAACAAGTGCTGTCCAGTGTGCTGAAATAAAAATTGTCTGGCTCCTTAGCTTAGATGCCTTCTTTTTCAAATAAAGATAGCAAGAGAATGCATGCTCTATTTGAATCATGAAAGAAAAAAATTGGGTTAAGTGTCCCTTTAATTTAAAGGGTATGAAACACAAAACGCTTCTTTCCTGATTCAGTTGTGCTTGCAATTCTAAAAATGTTCTAATTTACTTCTATCAATTGTTTTCCATTCTCTTGTTATCTTTAGTTGAAAATCAGACACGTATGCTTAGGATCCGGCCCATTTCTGGAGCACTATGTGGCAATAGTTTATCCATTTGTAAGAGCACTATATGGCAGCACTATTTCCTGCTATGCAGTGCTCCAGATTGCTACCTAGGTATCTCTTCAGCACAGAATATCAAGGGAATAAAGCACATTTGATTAAAAGAAGTAAATTACAAACTGATATAAAATGGTCTGTTCTGTCTGAATCACAAAAGAAAATGTTTGGGTTTCTTATCACTTTTTCTACTTTGTGCTTTTCTGTAAACATTTAGCTTTTTCCCAAGCCCCTCAGAGAGGAAAAAATCTAAATCTGTAACCTAGGTTTTCATTTTACAAATTGTAAAAACCAGCTATTAGTTTTTTTTTTGTGTCATAGGGAGCATGATGTCTTTAATTCCCTTTAATGGTTGTGTAGTTAAATATTATGGGCCTGATCAGTACTTTAATTGGACATATGGGGCCAGATTTAATAAGCAGCAGATGCTGCCTAATCCGTCCGAAGTTTCCGGTAAATCAGAAACTGAAGTTAAGAGGCAACGGCCTTAAGATACGATCGGTATGATTGACACCCCCTACTAGCGGCTAATTGGCTGCAAATGTACAGGGTGCGGCATTGCACAAGCATTTCACAAGAAATGTTTGTGCAATGTTAAATGCTGATGGCTTATGCTGTTGGCATTTAGCGATGCCGGGTGGACTTAATTCGCTATTATTATTATTATTATTATTATCATTTATTTGTAAAGCGCCGCCAAATTCCGTAGCGCTGGGTAAAAATATAGGGGTATACAATGACAAAGATTTGTGATAAAATACAAAACATAACAAAACTAAACAAATCTAGTACAGGAGGAAGAGGGCCCTGCTCTGGAGAGCTCACAGTCTATAGGTTTAGGGTGCAAAGACATAAGGATGGGGTAGCTTGTTACATTGGTTGTATTTGCAGCAGTGAGTCAGGCAGTTCATGTATTTGTTTGGTTAGGATGAGAGATGGAGGAGAGATGGTAAGCCTCTCTGAGTAGGTGAGTTTTCAAGGAGCATCTGAAGCTATACAAGGTTGGAGACAGTCTTATGGAGCGGGGTAGAGAGTTCCAGAGGACAGAAGCAGCACGTGCAAAGTCTTGGAAGCTAGAGTGGGACGTAGAGATAACAGGAGTGTAGAGACGTAGGTCAGAGGTTGATCGAAGAGGACGGGATGGGGAATATTTCACGATGAGAGAGGAAATATAGTTGGGAGTTAGACTGTTGAGTGCTTTGTAAGTTAGGGTTAATACTTTAAACTGTATTCTGGAGTGTATGGGGAGCCAGTGAAGAGACTGGCAGAGCGGAGTCGCTGATGTAGATCGGCGACTTAGGTGGATGAGTCTAGCATAAGCATTCATAATAGATTGGAGGGAGGAGAGGCGGTGTTTTGGAAGGCCATTTAGGAGTAGATTGCAATAATCAAAGCGTGTTAAAATGAAGCAATGAATTAGTATTTTTGTCGTTTTTTGAGTAAGGAAGGGATGAATTCTGGAAATGTTGCGTAGGTGTGAACGGCAGGATTTGGTAAGCGTTTGTATATGTGGGTTGAATGTGAGTTCTGAGTCTCGTGTGACCCCAAGACAGCGGTCCTGGGGTGAGGAGATGTTGAGAATAGAGTCTCCAACCATCAAAGAAATGTCAGGTGTTGGATGTCTCGAAGAGGGGGAATAAGAAGCAGCTTAGTTTTTGACAGATTAAGTTGGAGTTAGTGTGAAGACATCCAAGAGGAACTTGCAGAGAGGCAGTCAGAAATCTGGTTGAGTAAAGAGGGAGATATATCGGGAGAGGAAAGATAGATTTGGGTATCATCAGAATACAAGTGGTACTGGAATCCAAAGTAGGCTATAAGTTTTCCAAGGCAGGATGTATAGAGATAGAAAAGCAAGGGGCCCAAGACAGAGCTATAGCGAATCATGTCCGCCCAGGGTTTAATAAATTGACCCCTAAAAGTTATTGTTAAAAAAATTTAACCAAAGACTTCTTTCAAACGTGTGGCTAAATAAGAGCATCCCATACTTATACTGGCTATGCTAATTAGCATGCAAATAATATTTAATAAAAAAAACTGTACTAGGCAGTTTTCGGGCTTTAAAGTTGGTGAGAGTGGGGTGTAAGGAAAATACGGCACTGAAAAGTGCCTTTAAATTGCGGTCTATGGGAACTGTGTGTTCCCAGTAAATATATATGTGTGTGTATATATACATGATTATGTAGATTTTGGTTCGCACCACTTTATCTAATTTTAACACTGAATCATTCGAGTAGTCTGACTCTTAAGTTAATATCAGAGCTACCCTGTGCACGGGGGGAAAGGGGATATTAAATACAATACTTTAACAAGAGGTGTGTGAGAAGGTTATTCCCACACTAAAGATTCCCTATATCCAGCACCAGAATCTAGGAATAAAATCACCAGTAGGCTCGTCTTCCATATATTGGACAATGTCCCTCCACAAAGTTATATGCACAATTGCTAAAAAATATATACACACTTCACATAAATCGTTGAAAATAACGACATAAGAAAAAATCACATTTGCAATATGTTTATATGCTGAAATAACTTCAAGAAAAGAAAAAAACATCTTTAAATATATTATAAAACACGAGCGTGGGCCCACTTGTTAACTTAATATTGGCCAATATTATATGCTTATAGAGATAATGTGTCTCCAGTTTACTTTCTTCAAATGTTAAATATTTTATATATCAACTTTAGTAATGTTGCAGTATTTCTAGCCATTGAAAGGGCTTGTACTCAGCTTGTGTTAGTGTAGTATTCGGTATTACATGAGAAGGCTATTTAACACTCTAGGAGTTGGATAAGGCTTTATCATATCAAATCAACAACTGCAAAATCCTCTAGAGATGGTGACCTAGATTTGGAGTTTGGCGTTAGCCGTGAAAACCAGCATTAGAGGCTCCTAACGCTGGTTTTAGGCTACCGCCGGTATTTGGAGTCACTCAAAATAGGGTCTAACGCTCACTTTTCAGCCGCGACTTTTCCATACCGCAGATCCCCTTACGTAAATTGCGTATCCTATCTTTTCAATGGGATCTTTCTAACTCCGGTATTTAGAGTCGTTTCTGAAGTGAGCGTTAGACATCTAACGACAAAACTCCAGCCGCAGGAAAAAAGTCAGTAGTTAAGAGCTTTCTGGGCTAACGCCGGTTTCTAAAGCTCTTAACTACTGTACTCTAAAGTACACTAACACCCATAAACTACCTATGTACCCCTAAACTGAGGTCCCCCAACATCGCCGACACTCGAATAAATGTTTATAACTCCTAATCTGCCGACCGCCACCTACGTTATCCTTATGTACCCCTAATCTGCTCCCCCTAACACCGCCGACCCCTGTATTATATTTATTAACCCCTAATCTGCCCCCCTCAACGTTGCCTCCATCTGCCTACACTTATTAACCCCTAATCTGCCGACCGCAAAGCGCCGCCACCTACGTTATCCTTATGTACCCCTAATCTGCTGCCCCTAACACCGCCGACCCCTATATTATATTTATTAACCCCTAATCTGCCCCCCACAACGTCGCCTCCACCTGCCTACACTTATTAACCCCTAATCTGCCGAGCGGACCTGAGCGCTACTATAATAAAGTTATTAACCCCTAATCCGCATCACTAACCCTATAATAAATAGTATTAACCCCTAATATGCCCTCCCTAACATCGCCGACACCTAACTTCAATTATTAACCCCTAATCTGCCGACCGGAGCTCACCGCTACTCTAATAAATGTATTAACCCCTAAAGCTAAGTCTAACCCTAACACTAACACCCCCCTAAGTTAAATATAATTTACATCTAACGAAATTAATTAACTCTTATTAAATATATTAGCGCTGTGGAATCTGTTGGCGCTCTACAAATAACCGATAATAATAATAAATTATTCCTATTTAAAGATAAATACTTACCTGTAAAATAAATCCTAATAAAGCTACAATATAAATTATAATTATATTATAGCTATTTTAGGATTAATATTTATTTTACAGGTAACTTTGTATTTATTTTAACCAGGTACAATAGCTATTAAATAGTTAAGAACTATTTAATAGCTAAAATAGTTAAAATAATTACAAAATTACCTGTAAAATAAATACTAACCTAAGTTACAATTAAACCTAACACTACACTATCAATAAATTAATTAAATAAACTACCTACAATTACCTACAATTAACCTAACACTACACTATCAATAAATTAATTAAATACAATTCCTACAAATAAATACAATTAAATAAACTAGCTAAAGTACAAAAAATAAAAAAGAACTAAGTTACAAAAAATAAAAAAATATTTACAAACATAAGAAAAATATTACAACAATTTTAAACTAATTACACCTACTCTAAGCCCCCTAATAAAACAACAAAGCCCCCCAAAATAAAAAATACCCTACCCTATTCTAAATTGCTAAAGTTAAAAGCTCTTTTACCTTACCAGCCCTGAACAGGGCCCTTTGCGGGGCATGCCCCAAGAAGTTCAGCTCTTTTGCCTGTAAAAAAAACCATAGAATACCCCCCCCAACATTACAACCCACCACCCACATACCCCTAATCTAACCCAAACCCCCCTTAAATAAACCTAACACTAAGCCCCTGAAGATCATCCTACCTTGTCTTCACCTCACCAGGTATCACCGATCCGTCCTGGCTCCAAAATCTTCATCCAACCCAAGCGGGGGTTGGCGATCCATCATCCGGTGGCTGAAGAGGTCCAGAAGAGGCTCCAAAGTCTTCATCCTATCCGGGAAGAAGAGGCGATCTGGACCGGCAACCATCTTGATCCAAGCGGCATCTTCTATCTTCATCCGATGACGACCGGCTCCATCCTGAAGACCTCCACCGCGGACCCATCTTCTTCCGGCGACGTCCAACTGAAGAATGACGGTTCCTTTAAGGGACGTCATCCAAGATGGCGTCCCTCGAATTCCGATTGGCTGATAGGATTCTATCAGCCAATCGGAATTAAGGTAGGAATATTCTGATTGGCTGATGGAATCAGCCAATCAGAATCAAGTTCAATCCGATTGGCTGATCCAATCAGCCAATCAGATTGAGCTTGCATTCTATTGGCTGTTCCGATCAGTCAATAGAATGCAAGCTCAATCTGATTGGCTGATTGGATCAGCCAATCGGATTGAACTTGATTCTGATTGGCTGATTCCATCAGCCAATCAGAATATTCCTATTGATTAAAAATATATCTTACAGCACTCAAAATATCTCAATATTGCCTTTTGATAATGGGGTACCTAGCTACCCCTGAAAATAGAATATGTGGTGATAGAATATCAAAAAAGCGCCTAACTAGAGGCTATGAGAAGTGGGTTAGATATTAAGAGTGTTATCTCCTATCAAGTGTATGTGTAAACCAATATTATTTAAAGTATGGGTAATCTAACAATTTGAGTTAACAATTTTGACAAGTTTAATATCTACATATAATTGATTTTACATACAATTAAAAACATGGATCCATGTACATATTACAAATATTGTACAAAATAAAACAATGAATGACAGTAAGTAACAATTGTTTGATGTTGACAATTGATTAAAAATATGGTAACAATGAATAGCATATATTTGATATTAAAACAATGGTTGTTTAAAATAACTATATAATAATCTTTGAATAATATGTTGATGATTAGAAGATGTTCATTTTCTTAAAAAAATCCTTAAAACATGGTGCAGGTGTATGGTACTAGTTAGATAATCGATTGATAGTCTTGAAAAAGGCCTAATTGAGAGGCCGAAATGCGTTGACAGTATTTGGTGAGCAGTATTTCATTGTTTATTTCATTTATATAGCAATATTGCACTATGTTGTTTTATTGTTTTTAGGTTTTATGAAGATAAAGTCTCTTACTACAAATAACACTACAAAAGTATTTGTCAGAAAGGAAAGGAGGATTTGAAACCATCACCAGCAACACCACATCCACACTTGAAACACTAAATAACTATTGGATAAAGGATTTGAACCTTACACACTTTCTCTTAATTGATTTTTCACTATCACTAACTTTGGATTACAAAACATTTTAATTTTGAATTTTGAATTTTTATTTTTTATTTTTTATTTTCGATCCACATATTTTTATTTCACGTATTTTTTCACGTAATCTATCCACAAAAATCTTTTCACTGAGGAGGACATATCATTTAAAACTTTTTTCTTATCAAAGGAGGACATATTATTTAAAGGATAAAAGATAAATCAATCGATTATCTAACTAGTACCATACACCTGCACCATGTTTTAAGGATTTTTTAAGAAAATGAACACCTTCTAATCATCAACATATTATTCAAAGATTATTATATAGTTATTTTAAACAACCATTGTTTTAATATCAAATATATGCTATTCATTGTTACCATATTTTTAATCAATTTTCACCATCAAACAATTGTTACTTACTGTCATTCATTGTTTTATTTTGTACAATATTTGTAATATGTACATGGATCCATGTTTTTAATTGTATGTAAAATCAATTATATGTAGATATTAAACTTGTCAAAATTGTTAACTCAAATTGTTAGATTACCCATACTTTAAATAATATTGGTTTACACATACACTTGATAGGAGATAACACTCTTAATATCTAACCCACTTCTCATAGCCTCTAGTTAGGCGCTTTTTTGATATTCTATCACCACATAATCAGAATATTCCTACCTTAATTCCGATTGGCTGATAGAATCCTATCAGCCAATCGGAATTCGAGGGACGCCATCTTGGATGACGTCCCTTAAAGGAACCATCATTCTTCAGTTGGACGTCGCCAGAAGAAGATGGGTCCGCGGTGGAGGTCTTCAGGATGGAGCCGGTCGTCATCGGATGAAGATAGAAGATGCCGCTTGGATCAAGATGGTTGCCGGTCCGGATCGCCTCTTCTTCCCGGATAGGATGAAGACTTTGGAGCCTCTTCTGGACCTCTTCAGCCACCGGATGATGGATCGCCAACCCCCGCTTGGGTTGGATGAAGATTTTGGAGCCAGGACGGATCGGTGATACCTGGTGAGGTGAAGACAAGGTAGGATGATCTTCAGGGGCTTAGTATTAGGTTTATTTAAGGGGGGTTTGGGTTAGATTAGGGGTATGTGGGTTGTAATGTTGGGGGGGGTATTGTATGTTTTTTTTTACAGGCAAAAGAGCTGAACTTCTTGGGGCATGCCCCGCAAAGGGCCCTGTTCAGGGCTGGTAAGGTAAAAGAGCTTTTAACTTTAGTTATTTAGAATAGGGTAGGGTATTTTTTATTTTGGGGGGCTTTGTTGTTTTATTAGGGGGCTTAGAGTAGGTGTAATTAGTTTAAAATTGTTGTAATATTTTTCTTATGTTTGTAAATATTTTTTTATTTTTTGTAACTTAGTTCTTTTTTATTTTTTGTACTTTAGTTAGCTAGTTTATTTAATTGTATTTCTTTGTAGGAATTGTATTTAATTAATGTATTGATAGTGTAGTGTTAGGTTAATTGTAGGTAATTGTAGGTAGTTTATTTAATTAATTTATTGATAGTGTAGTGTTAGGTTTAATTGTACCTTAGGTTAGTATTTATTTTACAGGTAATTTTGTAATTATTTTAACTATTTTAGCTATTAAATAATTCTTAACTATTTAATAGCTATTGTACCTGGTTAAAATAAATACAAAGTTACCTGTAAAATAAATATTAATCCTAAAATAGCTATAATATAATTATAATTTATATTGTAGCTATATAAGGATTTATTTTACAGGTAAGTATTTATCTTTAAATAGGAATAATTTATTTAATAAGAGTTAATTAATTTCGTTAGATTAAAATTATATTTAACTTAGGGGGGTGTTAGTGTTAGGGTTAGACTTAGCTTTAGGGGTTAATACATTTATTAGAATAGCGGTGAGCTCCGGTCGGCAGATTAGGGGTTAATAATTGAAGTTAGGTGTCGGCAATGTTAGGGAGGGCAGATTAGGGGTTAATACTATTTATTATAGGGTTAGTGAGGCGGATTAGGGGTTAATAACTTTATTATAATAGCAGTGCGGTCCGCTCGGCAGATTAGGGGTTAATAAGTGTAGGCAGGTGGAGGCGACGTTGAGGGGGGCAGATTAGGGGTTAATAAATATAATATAGGGGTCGGCGGTGTTAGGGGCAGCAGATTAGGGGTACATAGGGATAATGTAAGTAGCGGCGGTTTAAGGAGCGGCAGATTAGGGGTTAAAAATAAAATGCAGGTGTCAGCGATAGCGGGAGTGGCAGATTAGAGGTTAAGTGTAAGGTTAGGGGTGTTTAGACTCGGGGTACATGTTAGGGTGTTAGGTGCAGACGTAGGAAGTGTTTCCCCATAGCAAACAATGGGGCTGCGTTAAGAGCTGAACACGGCTTTTTTGCAGGTGTTAGGTTTTTTTTCAGCTCAAACAGCCCCAGTTTCCTATGGGGGAATCGTGCACGAGCACGTTTTTGAGGCTGGCCGCGTCCGTAAGCAACTCTGGTATTGAGAGTTGAAGCTGCGTTAAAAATGCTCTACTCTCCTTTTTTGGAGCCTAACGCAGCCTTTATGTGGACTCTCAATACCAGAGTTATTTTTATGGTGCGGCCAGAAAAAAGCCGGCGTTAGTTTTTCGGGTCGTTACCGACAACTCCAATTCTAGCCGGGTATGTATTGTTCGGTTGCAAATTATGACATTACGACACCTCAAGAATTATGGCTTATAAAGCTTTGCTTCCGCTCACCTTGTTAGGCTGTCTCTGGCAACTTTAATAACAAAACAGTTTTTACCTTGATTGCAGTATGTCCCAATTTCCTGTGTGTGAAGTTACTCACTTGTCTTCAATTGTCATGCTTATCCAGCCCTCTGTGAGTGTACCTTACTCAAAACCGCTTGACTTTATCCCGGTCTTTACTTTCCGTTATTCCGGCGTTTCATGAGGGCTCAGCTGCAGCCCTCAGTTTGAATGTCTCACAGCTACGCGCGTTTCACCCTTACTGGATACTGATTTAGGGCTTCATCCGGCTTCATTCTCACTGGTCCTAATGCCAACCTTTTATTAGATTCAGAATTGTGCCGCCCTTAAGGTGAAATAGTTCATATTCATATTGCATTACTTTCGTTTAATTTTGTGCATAATTTCCTGGAGTAGAGTTCATTGCCAGCGATCTATTACAAAAACTTGTTTTCCTAACAAACATTATTTGATATGTTGAATTTTGTATGTTTGGCATAATTTATCCATTTGCCATTTTATTCTCATAATAAAGAGAGAAAATAAATGTTTTGCAACTTTTAAAAGTATATATACAAATAAAAGTTTTTGCTGATTATTAATACCATCTTGTGATACTAATTTCCAGTACAATATATATAAAATGCATATTTTACAATTGATGAATGAATAATTCACTTTACATATTATACAGTTTAAATTGGGTAAAGGTGGAATTCTTATTTGTTTTTACTTATCATCATCACATTTATTTATTTTTCTAGCATTGAAGGAAGCTTCAGAATACTAATGTTATTTATAAGAAAATTCTTTATATGTTAGGGGGTTTGCTTTTTCACAATATTTTATATATGGCCCTAATTTTTTAAAAGGAAAGGAGCATAATTTATCTCTTCATTTAATCCATAAGGTTTTAAAGCTTTGAGGTCATATATCCATTTACACTCTTTTTGGAGCAATATATTATCCAAGTTGCCACCCCTTATTGATATATCAACTTTTTCTAATCCCAGAAATTTTAATATTTCCTTTTCACTATTATGGAATGACTTAAAATGTCTGGCTACACTACTGGTTTTTACCTTATTGGATATATCTCTTTTGTGTTCCTTAATTCTTTCTTTTAGTTCACAATAGGTTTTGCCCACGTAGTACATGGGGCAGCAACAGAAGACCAAATACACAATACCCTCACTTTTACAGTTAATTTTTCCTTTTATTTTATAACTTTGGCCATATTTGTCTACAAAGCATTTGCCTTGTTGCATGTTACTGCATAATGAACACTTATTGCATCTAAAGTTTCCTTCCTTTGCTTGATATTTTTGCAACCAATTGCTTTTGGATGTATCTGTATAATGGCTTTGAACCAATCTATCCTTAAGGTTTGGAGCTCTTCTAGCTGAAATGAGAGGTCTATCACCTACAAATTTGACTATATCTCTCTCTAAAGTTAGGATAGGCCAGTGTTTGTTTAGTATGGCTCTGATGTCCTGCCATTTATTGTTAAAAGTAGAGATGAATCTGATCTTATTATCTTGACCTACTTCTTTGGTTTTGTACAATATTTCTTCTCTTTTTCTTTTGATAGCTCATACATATGCTTTTTTAAGTACATTGTTCGAATATCCTCTATTTATAAATCTCTCTCTTAAGGAACCAGCTTCTTCTTTAAATGTATTCAAATCTGAACAATTTCTACGATGTCTTAGGTATTGCCTTTTTGGGATATTTTTGATCAAGGAGGGAGGATGATGGCTGCCAGCCATTAATAGATTGTTCCCTGCAGTCTTTTTTCTATAAGTACTGGTTAATATTTTGTTGTTCTGTACAGTAATCCTCAAATCCAAAAAAGTAATTTCTGCTTTATTAAATTCATATGTAAATCTAAGATTATAATTATTGATGTTAATTTCTTTCATAAAGTTTTTTAACATCACTTCTGTTCCTGACCAGAATACTAGGATGTCATCTATGAAGCGAAGCCAGAGCTTTATATTGCCTCCCTGGTTTCCCCATAGATGACATCCTTCTCCCACTTGCCTAAATACAAACAGGCATAGGTGGGGGCACAGCAAGTACACATTGCTGTGCCCATCACCTGTTGGTAAAATCTACCTCCAAATGTAAAGAAATTGCGTTCCAATACAAAGCTCAAAAGTTTATTAACATATTTTGTGTGTTTTGAAAATAGATGGCCCCTTTGTTCTAAAAAATATTCACAGGCTGCAATGCCATCTTTGTGTAGTATTGAAGAGTAAAGTGACTCAACGTCTATTGCCACTAGTGTCCAATCATCTTCAAAACACATACCTTCAATGATTTTCAATACATCCTGAGTATCCTTTACATAAGAAGGCAGATTTAGGAGACTAGGTCTCAATATATAATCAATGTACTGTGATACTTTTTCTGTCAAGGAACCTTGCCCAGAAATGATCGGTCTTCCTGGCGGTGGAGTTACAACTTTATGGATTTTCGGTATTGTGTAAAAGGTTGACAACTTAGGGAATTTTACTCTTATAAAATAAGCTTCCATCTTGTTTAATAAACCATCCTCTATTCCATCCTTGATCAATTGTTCTAGTTCGTCTTTATATAATTCTGTTGGATTAGTTTTGAGAATTATGTATTGTTTTTTATCCAATAGTTGTTTAGAACATTCTTTTACATAATCTGTAGTTTTTAATATTACTACGTTACCACCCTTATCGGCTGGCTTTATAGTAATTGTTTTGTCATTTGTAAGGGATTTAAGTGCTTTTCTTTGTTCCTGTGTTAGATTATCATTGAATGCTGTTGCAAAGTTTAATTCATTAATATCTGCCTCAACAAGTTTCACAAAGTTGTTCACACAGGCCACCTGAGATAAGGCTGGCATGTGTGAAGAGCTATTTCTAAGAGTAGTATGTCCAATTCTCTGTTGGTCAGGGGAAGTTTCCTCTGCAAGTTCCTCTAGTTGTACTAGAGTTGCCCTATCATGAATGTCTAAAGTGTCAGTAGCATTCAGATTCCTAGTACTGAAAACCTTTTTTAGGACTATTTTTCTGGCAAACATAAGGACATCCTTTACAGTTTCAAATTTATTGCATTTGTTAGTTGGTACAAAGTTTAACCCTTTTTCTAACACTTTAATTTCATTTTCTGTTAGATTTCTATTGGATAGATTTATTATAGCTCTATTTATTTTTGTGCTTGCTGGTTCCTCAGAGGATATCTCTGTTGTTTTTCTATAGAATCCTCTCTTATGTTTTTTCCCCCCTCTTCTTGTCTTGTTCTTCTTCTCCTGTATAAAAAATCTCTTCTATTTAGATTCCCTCTTCTTCTTGAATTGCTTGCTACTGTGCCTGAGACATCTGACTCTGAGCTACTTGACTGTAAATTAGTGTACTCATATACTTTTCCTTCCTGATAGTCCCCCCAGTCTCTTTGGAATTTTCTTTTTTTCCTATATTTAATTTTTTTTTTTTTTTTTTTTTTTTAAATATTTTTTATTGAGGAAAAGTTTCGGCATACAGATAAACCATTAAAGTCTTACACAATTTCATTCAAAGAGTAGCAATAACAAGATATGTTATACAGAGTCCATAATGAGCTACAGAATCTAAGGTTGGTTATATCAATTGTGCAACGTGAATATATAATTTATAGATGCCCATGATAGCCTAAGCCTTCTCTACCAAGATAAGAGGCCACTCTTGGGCCTCGGTACATAAAAGAGAAAATAACATTGACAGAAGGCTATTTAGAGTAGGAGAGCCCACTTACAGCTCTCGTTACATTTCCCTCGAATTTTACATTTTCAATATACTGCAACTGTTAATTATAAAAAAGATATGGTAAACAGGGAGTGAACACTTGTTATATGTACAAAAATGGAAAGAATAGAATTAACAGTATAAGATTGTATGAATATAACTATATATTAGACCACCTTGCAGAACTAATAGGAGAGATGAAACTAAAAATATTGTTATACTGCAAGATTTTGCTAGAGAAAAAGGTAAATTAGGTGCGGTACATGCAAGAAAAACCGCGTATTTAAGCCTTCTGCTAAGGAAGGATTATTATGTGGGGTGGGGGGGTAGGAGGTGGTAATTTGCTTATGGCAAATAGATAAAGCTTCTGATTGTCTTCCGATTGTGCCGAATAACTGTACCTGTAGGGAAGTGCAGTTGAGATAACTTTTATAGCATCAGAATTCTCCTATAGCTGTCCAACATGCCAATCTGTGTTCATTTTACAAAGTGAATTAAATTAGGTGAGACATGCTAGTCATCCAACTATACAAATTCTCACTTTTAAAAGTAGGATGCTGATAGTATAGTGCTCTATTTGCTAAACCTGGATATATAATAACCATAGTGCTCCTCCAGTAGGCAAGTAAGGTGAGTAAAATACCGATAGCAGTACCCAATATAGTTAATGACTATTTGGTGTTAAGGGGTAAGGCATTGAACAGGCCATATAAGTTTAGAACAAAAGAGAAATAGGTGAGTATAAAAGCAATATAAACCATTGATTAACTCTTCCCTGAGAACTTAAATACCCCAACTCCCGGATGTGGGCCCACCATCCAGGATTAGAAGGTTTTATATGATTAACACCTAGGGAAAGGGAATTATAACAGCCTATGTTATGCTATAGCTTAAATTTAATGCTAGAATTTGACACCCTGTCTGGCATGTCTAAAATTGTAAAGTAGGGACTTCCTCACACCACAATTCAACCATTAGGGCTATGTAAGAAAACTAACAGTGTATTGTAGAAATGATCTCAGAGTACATGCCCTGAAAACTAACAGTTATAGAAATTAGGCTCTGTGTGAAGTCAAGAAGTAACTACATATGTCAATTACCTTATGAAGCAGGATATAAAAATGTTCACTTAAACAACTACATTGGGGGTCAAAATTAGATCCAGATTAATAAATGAGCACCAGGGGATCATATGTCTAAAGGGAGAAAAATGGAAAATGAGTGGTTGCAAACATATGGAATTGTGTAACATCCAGTTAGCTTATATCTAATAAAAAAAAATAAAAAAAAATCCCTACTAGGTACCCTCTAACACAAAACTGTAATAAACAGGCATAACACAAACAGTGACCATACTATGCAATATAGAGATAAGAGAGCAGACTATATCAAGAACACTGTCTATTATCTCCTGGGGCAGCATCTGCGGGCAGCTCAGCCCACTTCATGGTAAGACAAGTGACAATAATTTATTTGACATAATAACTGTGTATATGCATGGCATAGGCTCCAGATGAAGATACAGTAGAAAGGATATCTGAGAGTCACTTATGTTTTTGCTATTTATATTAGTGAGGCCAGCTCCATCTGCAATTGTAAGATATTAATACAGTAGATAAACACAAACAAAAACTTCAGGCTTTCCCTGAGATGAATAAAGTGAAGTATATAACACGGTTCCAAGTAATGTGAATGCGGTATGTACAAGTGACTAATTGTCCCAAACTCAGAAAATAAGTTCTGGAGGAGAGGGGGAGAACATGATCTGCCTCATCCCACTCCTTGTTTCACTATGGTTGGGAGTATGATGAGAATCCACAAAGCTTGGAGGAGAGAAGTAATAAACTTGTGCGATCTACTTAGCTTTCCAGTCAGAGTGTATCTCCCCATTTTCAAATCTCCTCCTGTGACCATCTGCAGAGAAATAGCTCGTAAGGGAAATCTGGAGCAAAGGTCCGCAGAAAAGAATAGCTGCTCCTTAGGCACAGTAGCTGGCTCGCTCAATAGCCACCCGCGGCATCTCACTACCGGAGCTCCAGCCCCAGAATCGTTTCCGCTGAAGGAGCATGAGAAAGCAGATATCTGGTAGAGTGGGATTAAACTCCCGACTTGCGCTCTCTCATCCGTCTCTGACCCCTTGGATCCACCAACAACACACTTGTCTGCCACCTCCTCTAAGGTCAATAGCTCTCCTTGCAAAGGGTATTCAGATCCGTCCGTTGGATCTATCTTCCTGTTGTCAGCACACTGTGTTTCACAGAAGAGGTCCTGTAGAGAGCTATGCTGCTGCAGATATTGTTGGGAGGCATGATGAGGTTCACTATAATGTATAGCAGAGACTGCTGAGGTTATTATGATCTCGAGCTCATTAAAGTGGAGGCTTATTAGCTGTTGCATAGTATCTTCCCATCTAAGTAGCGCCTCCATATTTCCAGTGGGTCTGTACTGCGTAGGAGATCCTCTGCTAAAATGGCGTCTGTAGAAGCGTTCACTGTTGCCTTTAAGTTGGTTTGCGCCTAGTTTAGGATGTTTTTCTTAATAAATTTTCTCATAGAGTCAGGCTTCTTTGTAGGAATTTAGATATAGTCCATAGATATGATTAAGATCTATAAAATTATCTCTCAAATCAGTTTGGTTAGTAGGAGCTCATGAAATGCATGTCTTGTTGCATCGGCAGCTGGCTCCGCCCCCCCTCCTATATTTAATTTATTCATGGATCTTTCTAACTTCCATTTTTACCAGATCTAATTGCCTGCGATATTCATCTAAACTTTCCCATTTCTTTAAGTTTAATTCTAATTCTTTTATTTCCTGTTCTATTTTTTGTTTTTAAGTTCATTTTCACCTAACATTAATTTAATCCAATTGAGTGAGCATTCATTTGCATATTCTTCCCACTTCTGTTTGAAATTCTCTGTTAAAGGATCATTTAAATTTGTCCCTGGTCTATTTCGAATCCTGAGACCTCTAGGTTTCATTTACGCCTCTGTATATTTTATTAAGCTGGAAATTTCCCATCTTAGTTTCTGCTCTTTAAGTAATTTCTGTTTATAATCTTTAAATGATTTATATATATTGTCAGTTTCATTTGTATCCTTATTCTCAGTGGATATGTCTGATGTAGAAAATGTTTCTGCCATGTCAATTTCCCATTCTTGTTCATTAAAGAATGCCATCTTTAAATGTGTACTCCCTTATAATATGGATAAACTAAATTTTGGAAGTGTGCAAATCCAAATGAGAAAGATCCCTTAAGGGGTCATAGAAAAATGATTATGTAGATTTTGGTTCGCACCACTTCATCTAATTTTAACACTGAATCATTTGAGTGGTCTGACTCTTAAGTTAATATCAGAACCACCCTGTGCATGGAGGGAAAGGGGATATTAAATACAATACTTTAACATGAGGTGTGTGAGAAGGTTATTCCCACACTAAAGATTCCCTATATCCAGCACCAGAATCTAGGAATAAAATCACCAGTAGGCTCGTCTTCCATATATAGGACAATGTCCCTCCACAAAGTTATATGCACAATTGCTAAAAAATATATACACACTTTACATAAATCGTTGAAAATAACGACATAAGAAAAAAAAATCACATTTGCAATATGTTTATATGCTGAAATAACTTCAAGAAAAGAAAAAAACAGCTTTAAATATATTATAAAACACGAGCGTGGGCCCACTTGTTAACTTAATATTGGCCAATATTATATGCTATAGGTATGTCCTTATAGAGATAATGCGTCTCCAGTTTACTTTCTTCAAACGTTACACATTTTATATATCAACTTTAGTAAGGTTGCAGTATTTGTAGCCATTGAAAGGGCTTGTACTCAGCTTGTGTTAGTGTAGTATGCGGTATTACATGAGAAGGCTATTTAACACTCTAGGAGTTGGATAAGGCTTTATCATATCAAATCAACAACTGCAAAATCTGCAAAATCCTCTAGAGACAGCCTAACGAGGTGAGCGGAAGCAAAGCTTTACAAGCCATAATTCCTTGAGGCGTCGTAATGTCATAATTTGCAACTGAACAATACATACCATCTCTAGATGATTTTGCAGTTGTTGATTTGATATGATAAAGCCTTATCCATCTCCTAGAGTGTTAAATAGCCTTCTCATCCGCATACTACACTAGCACAAGCTGAGTACAAGCCCTTTCAATGGCTACAAATACTGCAACCTTACTAAAGTTGATATATAAAATGTGTAACGTTTGAAGAAAGTAAACTGGAGACGCATTATCTCTATAAGGACATACTATAGCATATAATATTGGCCAATATTAAGTTAACAAATGGGCCCACGCTCGTGTTTTATAATATATTTAAAGCCGTTTTTTTCTTTTCTTGAAGTTATTTCAGCATATAAACATATTGCAAATGTGATTTTCTCTTATGTCGTTATTTTCAACGATTTATGTGAAGTGTGTATATATTTTTTAGCAATTTTGCATATAACTTTGTGGAGGGACATTGTCCTATATATGGAAGACTAGCCTAAAAGTGGTGCGAACCAAAATCTACATAATCATTTTTCTATGACCCCTTAAGGGATCTTTCTCATTTGGATTTGCATACTTCCAAAATTTAGCTTATCCATATTATACGGGAGTACACATTTAAAGATGGCATTCTTTAATGAACAAGAATGGGAATTTGACATGGCAGAAACATTTTCTACATCAGACATATCCACTGAGAATAAGGATACTAATGCAACTGACAATATATATATATAAATTATTTAAAGATTATAAACAGAAATTACTTAAAGAGCAGAAACTAAGATGGGAAATTTCCAGCTTAATAAAATATACAGAGGCGAAAATGATACCTAGAGGTCTCAGGATTCGAAAAAGACCAGGGACAAATTTAAATGATCCTTTAACAGAGAATTTCAAACAGAAGTGGGAAGAATATGCAAATGAATGCTCACTCAATTGGATGAAATTAATGTTAGGTGAAAATGAACTTAAAAAACAAAAAATAGAACTGGAAATGAAAGAATTAGAATTAAATTGAAAGAAATGGGAAAGTTTGGATGAATATCGCAGGCAATTAGATCTGGTGAAAATGGAAGTTAGAAAGATCCATGAATAAATTAAATATAGGAAAAAAGAAAATTCCAAAGAGACTGGGGGGACTATAAGGAAGGAAAAGTATATGAGTACACTAATTTACAGTCAAGTAGCTCAGAGTCAGATGTCTCAGGCACAGTAGCAAGCAATTCAAGAAGAAGAGGGAATCTAAATAGAAGAGGTTTTTTATTCAGGAGAAGAAGAACAAGACAAGAAGAGGGGGGAAAAAACATAAGAGAGGATTCTATAGAAAAACAACAGAGATATCCTCTGAGGAACCAGCAAGCACAAAAATAAATAGAGATATAATAAATCTATCCAATAGAAATCTAACAGAAAATGAAATTAAAGTGTTAGAAAAAGGGTTAAACTTTGTACCAACTAACAAATGCAATACATTTGAAACTGTAAAGGATGTCCATATGTTTGCCAGAAAAATAGTCCTAAAAAAGGTTTTCAGTACTAGGAATCTGAATGCTACTGACACTTTAGACATTCATGATAGGGCAACTCTAGTACAACTAGAGGAACTTGCAGAGGAAACTTCCCCTGACCAACAGAGAATTGGACATACTACTCTTAGAAATAGCTCTTCACACATGCCAGCCTTATCTCAGGTGGCCTGTGTGAACAACTTTGTGAAACTTGTTGAGGCAGATATTAATGAATTAAACTTTGCAACAGCATTCAATGATAATCTAACACAGGAACAAAGAAAAGCACTTAAATCCCTTACATATGACAAAACAATTACTATAAAGCCAGCCGATAAGGGTGGTAACGTAGTAATATTAAAAACTACAGATTATGTAAAAGAATGTTCTAAACAACTATTGGATAAAAAACAATACATAATTCTCAAAACTAATCCAACAGAATTATATAAAAATGAACTAGAACAATTGATCAAGGAGGGAATAGAGGATGGTTTATTAAACAAAATGGAAGCAATTTTTTTAAGAGTAAAATTCCCTAAATTGTCAACTTTTTACACAATGCCGAAAATCCATAAAGATGTAACTCCACCGCCAGGAAGACCGATCATTTCTGGGCAAGGTTCCTTGACAGAAAAAGTATCACAGTACATTGATTATATATTGAGACCTAGTCTCCTAAATCTGCCTTCTTATGTAAAGGATACTCAGGATGTATTGAAAATCATTGAAGGTATGTGTTTTGAAGATGATTGGACACTAGTGGCAATAGACGTTGAGTCACTTTACTCTTCAATACCACACAAAGATGGAATTTCAGCCTGTGAATATTTTTTAGAACAATGGGGCCATCTATTTTCAAAACACACAAAATATGTTAATAAACTTTTGAGCTTTGTATTGGAACGCAATTTCTTTACATTTGGATGTAGATTTTACCAACCATGAGGGGCACAGCAGTGGGTACTTGCTGTGCCCCCACCTATGCCTGTTTGTATTTAGGCAAGTGGGAGAAGGATGTCATCTATGGGGGAAGCCAGGGAGGCAATATAAAGCTCTGGCTTCACTTCATAGATGACATCCTAGTATTCTGGTCAGGAACAGAATTGATGTTAAAAAACTTTATGAAAGAAATTAACATCAATAATTATAATCTTAGAAATACATATGAATTTAATAAATCAGAAATTACAGCTAGATTTAGAGTTCTGTGGCCAAATGGGTGCGTTAGCTACGCATGCTTTTTTTCCCCCGCACCGTTTAAATACCGCTGGTATTTAGAGTTCACAGAATGGCTGCGTTAGGCTCCAAAAAAGGGAGCATAGAGCATATTTACCGCCACTGCAACTCTAAATACCAGCGTTGCTTACGGACGCGGCCAGCTTCAAAAACGTGCTCGTGCACGATTCCCCCATAGAAAACAATGGGGCAGTTTGAGCTGAAAAAAAACCTAACACCTGCAAAAAAGCAGCGTTCAGCTCCTAACGCAGTCCCATTGTTTACTATGGGGAAACACTTCCTAAGTCTGCACCTAACACCCTAATATGTACCCCGAGTCTAAACACCCCTAACCTTACACTTATTAACCCCTAATCTGCCACCCCGCTATCACTGACACCTGCATATTTTTTTTAACCCCTAATCTGCCGCTCCATATACCGCCGCAACCTACCTATGTACCCCTAATCTGCTGCCCCTAACACCCCAGACCCCTATATTATATTTATTAACCCCCAATCTGCCCCCCACAACGTCACCACCAGCTACCTACAATAATTAACCCCTAATCTGCTGATTGGATCTCGTCGCTAGTCTAATAAATGGATTAACCCCTAAAGCTAAGTCTAACCCTAACACTAACACCCCCCTAAGTTAAATATAATTTAAATCTAACTAAATAAATTAACTCTTATTATATAAATTATTCCTATTTAAAGATACATACTTACCTGTAAAATAAACCCTTATATAGCTACAATATAAATTATAATTATATTGTAGCTATTTTAGGATTAATATTTATTTTACAGGCAACTTTGTAATTATTTTAAACAGCTACAATAGCTATTAAATAGTTAATAACTATTTAATAGCTAAAATAGTTAAAATAATTACAAAATTGCCTGTAAAATAAATCCTAACCTAAGTTACAATTAAACCTAACACTACACTATCAATAAATTAATTAAATAAACTACCTACAATTACCTACAATTAAACCTAACACTACACTATCAATAAATTAATTAAGTAAAATACCTACAAATAACTACAATGAAATAAACTAACTAAAGTACAAAAAATAAAAAAGAACTAAGTTACAAAAAATAAAAAAATATTTACAAACATTAGAAAAATATTACAACAATTTTAAACTAATTACACCTACTCTAAGCCCCCTAATAAAATAACAAAGACCCCCAAAATAAAAAAATGCCCTACCCTATTCTAAATTAAAAAAGTTCAAAGCTCTTTTACCTTACCAACCCTGAAAAGGGCCCTTTACGGGGCATGCCCCAAATAATTCAGCTCTTTTGCCTGTAAAAAAAACATACAATACCCCCCCCAACATTACAACCCACCACCCACATACCCCTAATCTAACCCAAACCCCCCTTAAATAAACCTAACACTAAGCCCTTGAAGATCTCCCTACCTTGTCTTCACCTCACCGGGTTCAGCGATTGGTCCAGAAGAGAGTCCGAAGTCTTGATCCAAGCGGCGGCTGAAGAACTCCATCATCGGGATGAAGTCTTCTATTAAGCCGCATCTTTAATCTTCTTTCTTCCGGAGCGGAGCCATCTTCTTACCAGCCGACGCGGATCCAACCTCTTCAAGCGAAGCCTACTCGCCGAATGACGGTTCCTTTAAATGACGTCATCCAAGATGGCGTCCCTCGAATTCCGATTGGCTGATAGGATTCTATCAGCCAATCGGAATTAAGGTAGGAATATTCTGATTGGCTGATGGAATCAGCCAATCAGATTCAAGTTCAATCCGATTGGCTGATCCAATCAGCCAATCAGATTGAACTTGAATCTGATTGGCTGATTCCATCAGCCAATCAGAATATTCCTACCTTAATTCCGATTGGCTGATAGAATCCTATCAGCCAATCGGAATTCGAGGGACGCCATCTTGGATGACGTCATTTAAAGGAACTGTCATTCGGCGAGTAGGCGTCGCTTGAAGAGGTTGGATCCGCGTCGGCTGGGAAGAAGATGGCTCCGCTCCGGAAGAAAGAAGATTGAAGATGCGGCTTGATTAAAGACTTCATCCAGATGATGGACTTCCGACTTCAGCCCGATGATGGAGTTCTTCAGCCGCCGCTTGGATCAAGACTTCGGACCCTCTTCTGGACCGATCACTGAACCCGGTGAGGTGAAGACAAGGTAGGGAGATCTTCAGGGGCTTAGTGTTAGGTTTATTTAAGGGGGGTTTGGGTTAGATTAGGGGTATGTGGGTGGTGGGTTGTAATGTTGGGGGGGAGGGTATTGTATGTTTTTTTTTTTACAGGCAAAAGAGCTGAAATCTTTGGGGCATGCCCCGCAAAGGGCCCTTTTCAGGGCTGGTAAGGTAAAAGAGCTTTGAACTTTTTTAATTTAGAATAGGGTAGGGCATTTTTTTTTATTTTGGGGGGCTTTGTTATTTTATTAGGGGGCTTAGAGTAGGTGTAATTAGTTTAAAATTGTTGTAATATTTTTCTAATGTTTGTAAATATTTTTTTATTTTTTGTAACTTAGTTCTTTTTTATTTTTTGTACTTTAGTTAGTTTATTTAATTGTATTTATTTGTAGGTATTGTATTTAATTAATTTATTGATAGTGTAGTGTTAGGTTTAATTGTAGATAATTGTAGGTATTTTATTTAATTAATTTATTGATAGTGTAGTGTTAGGTTTAATTGTAGATAATTGTAGGTATTTTATTTAATTTATTTATTGCTAGTGTAGTGTTAGGTTTAATTGTAACTTAGGTTAGGATTTATTTTACAGGCAATTTTGTAATTATTTTAACTAGGTAACTATTAAATAGTTATGAACTATTTAATAGCTATTGTACCTGGTTAAAATAATTACAAAGTTGCCTGTAAAATAAATATTAATCCTAAAATAGCTACAATATAATTATAATTTATATTGTAGCTATATTAGGGTTTATATTACAGGTAAGTATTTAGCTTTAAATAGGAATAATTTATTTAATAAGAGTTAATTTATTTTGTTAGATTTAAATTATATTTAATTTAGGGGGGTGTTACTGTTAGGGTTAGACTTAGCTTTAGGGGTTAAAAAATTTATTATAGTAGCGGTGAGCTCCGGTCGGCAGATTAGGGGTTAATGCTTGAAGTTAGGTGTCGGCGATGTTAGGGAGGGCAGATTAGGGGTTAATACTATTTATTATGGGTTATTGAGGCGGGAGTGAGGCAGATTAGGGATTAATAACTTTATTATAATAGCGGCACGGTCCGGTCGGCAGATTAGGGGTTAATAAGTGTAGGCAGGTGGAGGCAACATTGAGGGGGGCAGATTAGGAGTTAATAAATATAATATAGGGGTCGGCGGTGTTAGGGGCAGCAGACTAGGTGTACATAAGTATAACGTAGCTTGCGGCGGCGTGCGGACGACAGATTAGGGGTTAAAAAATGTAATTAGAGTGGCAGCGATTTGGGGGGACCTCGGTTTAGGGATACATAGGTAGTTTATGGGTGTTAGTGTACTTTAGAGCACAGTAGTTAAGAGCTTTATAAACCGGCGTTAGCCCAAAAAGCTCTTAACTACTGACTTTTTTCTGCGGCTGGAGTTTTGTCGTTAGATTTCTAACGCTCACTTCAGCCAAGACTCTAAATACCAGCGTTAGAAAGATCCCATTGAAAAGATAGGATACGCAAATGGCGTAGGGGGATCTGCGGTATGGAAAAGTCGCGGCTGCAAAGTGAGCGTTAGACCCTTTCCTGACTGACTCCAAATACCAGAGGGTGGTAAAAACCAGCGTTAGGAGCCTCTAACGCTGGTTTTGACGGCTAACGCCCAACTCTAAATCTAGCCGTAACTTTTTTGGATTTGAGGATTACTGTACAGAACAACAAAATATTAACCAGTAATTATAGAAAAAAGACTGCAGGAAACAATCTATTAATGGCTGGCAGCCATCATCCCCCCTCCTTGATCAAAAATATCCCAAAGGGGCAATACCTAAGACATCGTAGAAATTTTTCAGATTTGAATAAATTTAAAGAAGAAGCTGGTTCCTTAAGAGAGAGATTTATAATTAGAGGATATTCGAACAATGTACTTAAAAAAGCATATGTATCAGCTATAAAAAGAAAAAGAGAAGAAATATTGTACAAAACCAAAGAAGTAGTTCAAGATAATAAGATCTGATTCATCTCTACTTTTAACAATAAATGGCAGGACATCAGAGCCATACTAAACAAACACTGGCCTATCCTAACTTTAGAGAGAGATATAGTCAAATTTGTTGGTGATAGACCTCTCATGTCAGCTAGAAGAGCTCCAAACCTTAAGGATAGATTGGTTCAAAGCCATTATACAGATACATCCAAAAGCAATTGGTTGCAAAAATATCAAGCAAAGGAAGGAAACTTTAGATGCAATAAGAGTTCATTATGCAGTAACATGCAACAAGGCAAATGCTTTGTAGACAAATATGGCCAAAGTTATAAAATAAAAGGAAAAACTAACTGTAAAAGTGAGGGTATTGTGTATCTGGTGTTCTGTTGCTGCCCCATGTACTACTGAAAGAAAGGATTAAGGAACACAAAAGAGATATATCCAATAAGGTAAAAACCAGTAGTGTAGCCAGACATTTTAAGTTATTCCATAATAGTGATGAGGAAATATTAAAATTTCTGGGATTAGAAAAAGTTTATATATCAATAAGGGGTGACAACTTGGATAATATATTCCTCCAAAAAGAGTGAAAATGGATATATGACCTCAAAGCTTTAAAACCTTATGGATTAAATGAAAAGATAAATTATGCTCCTTTCCTTTTAAAAAAAAATAAAAAATTAGGGCCATATATAAAATATTGTGAAAAAGCAAACCCCCTAACATAGAAAGAATTTTCTTATAAATAACATTAGTATTCTGAAGCTTCCTTCAATGCTAGAAAAATAAATAAATGTGATGATGATAAGTAAAAACAAATAAGAATTCCACCTTTACCCAATTTAAACTGTATAATATGTAAAGTGAATTATTCATTCATCAATTGTAAAATATGAATGTTATATATATTGTACTGGAAATTAGTATCACAAGATGGTATTGATAATCAGCAAAAACTTGTATTTGTATATATACTGTTAAAAGTTGCAAAACAATTATTTTCTCTCTTTATTATGAGGATAAAATGTCAAATGGATAAATTATGCCAAACATACAAAATTCAATATATCTAATAATGTTTGTTAGAAAAACAAGTTTTTGTAACATATCCCTGGCAATGAACTCTACTCCAGGAAATTATGCACAAAATTAATGGAAAATAATGCAATATGAATATGAACTATTTCAACTTAAGGGCGGCACAATTCTGAATCTAATAAAAGGTTGGCATTAGGACCAGTGAGAATGAAGCCGGATGAAGCCCTAAATCAGTATCCAGTAAGGGTGAAACGCGCGTAGCTGTGAGACATTCAAACTGAGGGCTGCAGCTGAGCCCTCATGAAACGCCGGAATAACGGAAAGTAAAGACCGGGATAAAGTCAAGCGGTTTTGAGTAAGGTACACTCGCTGAGGGCTGGATAAGCATGACAATTGAAGACAAGTGAGTAACTTCACACACAGGAAATTGGGACATACTGCAATCAAGGTAAAAACTGTTTTGTTATTTAAGTTGCCAGAGACAGCCTAACAAGGTGAGCGGAAGCAAAGCTTTACAAGCCATAATTCTTGAGGTGTCGTAATGTTATAATTTGCAACCGAACAATACATACCATCTCTAGAGGATTTTGCAGTTGTTGATTTGATATGATAAAGCCTTATCCAACTCCTAGAGTGTTAAATAGCCTTCTCATCCGCATACTACACTAGCACAAGCTGAGTACAAGCCTTTTCAATGGCTACAAATACTGCAACTTTACTAAAGTTGATATATAAAATGTGTAACGTTTGAAGAAAGTAAACTGGAGACACATTATCTCTATAAGGACATACCTATAGCATATAATATTGGCCAATATTAAGTTAACAAATGGGCCCACGCTCATGTTTTATAATATATTTAACCCCTTAATGACCGAGGACGTACGCCATACGTCCTCAGAAAAAATACAGTTAACGCCTGAGGACGTATGGCGTACGTCCTCGGTTTGGAAAGCAGCTGGAAGCGATCCTCATCGCTTCCAGCTGCTTTCCGGTTATTGCAGGATGCCTCAATATCGAGGCATCCTGCAATAATAATTTGTACCCCTCTGGTGCAGAGAGAGCCTTTCTGTGGCCCTCTCTACACCGGACATCGATGGCCGCAATCGTTGGTGGGTGGGAGCTGCAGTGGGAGGTGGGTGGGCGGCCATCGATGGTTTCTGAGACACAGAGGGGGGCAGGATCGGGGGCGGGACAGTCAGGGGCGCGCACAGACACGTGCGCGTGCACGGGGGGCGGGCGCGTGCATGGGGAGGGAGCGGGTGGGAACCGCTTACACTACAGAAATGATCCTGTATAAGTGGGAGGAAGAAGGGGAATAAATGCCCCAAAAAAGTAATCTAAGGGATCTGGGAGGGGGTGGGGGTGGGGGTTCGTCGTGGGGAAGCTACACTACAGAAAAACATAAAAAATAAAATAAAAAACAGAAAAAATATTGTAAACTGGGTACTGGCAGACAGCTGCCAGTACCCAAGATGGCTGCCAAGAAGGTAGAGGGGGAGGTTAGAGAGCTGTTAAGGGGGGAATCCTACACAGCAGCATATGTAAATATGCACAGGAAAAAAAAAGAAAGAAAAAAGGATGCCTTTTATTTTAGTACTGGCAGAATTTCTGCCAGTACTTAAGATGGCGGGGACAATTGTGGGGTGGGGGAGGTAAGAGAGCTGTTTGGGAGGGATCAGGGGGGGTGATGTGTCAGGTGGGGTGATGTGTCAGGTGGGAGCCTGATCTCTACACTAAAGCTAAAATTAACCCTACAAGCTACCTAATTAACCCCTTCACTGCTAGCCATAATACATGTGTGATGCGCAGCAGCATTTAGCGGCCTTCTAAATACCAAAAAGCAATGCCAAAGCCATATATGTCTGCTATTTCTGAACAAAGGGGATCCCAGAGAAGCATTTACAACCATTTGTGCCATAATTACACAAGCCGTTTGTAAATGATTTCAGTGAGAAACCTAAAATTTGGAAAAATGTAACGTTTTTTTATTTTATTTTATCGCATTTGGCGGTGAAATGGTGGTATGAAATATACCAAAATGGGCCTCGATCAATACTTTGGGTTGTCTACTACACTACACTAAAGCTAAAATTACCCCAAAAGGCTCCCTACATGCTCACTAATTAACCCCTTCACTGCTGGGCATAATACATGTGTGGTGCGCAATTGCATTTAGCGGCCTTCTAATTACTAAAAAGCAACTCCAAAGCCATATATGTCTGCTATTTCTGAACAAAGGGGATCCCAGAGAAAAATTTACAACCATTTATGCCATAATTGCACAAGCTGTTTGTAAATAATTTCAGTGAGAAACCTAAAGTTTGTAAAAAAAATGTGAAAAAGTGAACAATTTTTTTTATTTGATCACATTTGGCGGTGAAATGGTGGCATTAAATATACCAAAATTGGCCTAGATTAATACTTTGGGATGTCTTCTAAAAAAATATATATACATGTCATGGGATATTCAGGGATTCCTGACAGATATCAGTGTCCCAATGTAACTAGCGCTAATTTGGAAAAAAAAAAAGTGGTTTGGAAATAGCAAAGTGCTACTTGTATTTATGGCCCTATAACTTGCAAAAAAAGCAAAGAACATATAAACATTGGGTATTTCTAAACTCAGGACAAAATTTAGAAACTATTTAGCATGGGTGTTTTTTGGTGGTTGTAGATGTGTAACAGATTTTGGGGGTCAAATTTAGAAAAAGTGTGTTTTTTTTCCTCATATTTTATAAAAAAAATTTATAGTAAATTATAAGATATGATGAAAATAATGGTATCTTTAGAAATTCCATTTAATGGCGAGAAAAACAATATATAATATGTGTGGGTACAGTAAACAAGTAAGAGGAAAATTACAGCTAAACACAAACACCGCAAAAATGTAAAAATAGCCTTGGTCCCAAACGGACAGAAAATGGAAAAGTGCTGTGGTCATTAAGGGGTTAAAGCCGTTTTTTTCTTTTCTTTAAGTTATTTCAGCATATAAACATATTGCAAATGTGATTTTTTTCTTATGTCGTTATTTTCAACGATTTATGTGTGTGTATATTTTTCTCCATATTTTTTTTTATTGAGGTTATGAGAATAATACAACATAAATGAAATACCATGAAATATAAATGACAAATTATATGACAAAGAGATATACATTGAGTAAAGCAAAAGTATTACATTGAATCTGTATAGGTAGTCATCTTGAACCTCTATTTTATGTTGTTGCCTGTAATGGGTTCCTCTATCAAAAAGGAGGGCTACTTTTGAACCCAGCCTAGCTTATGGGTACAGAGAGGAAATTGACGATGGAAATGGTCACTTTTGGACCGGAGTTTGGTTTTTTGGGGGGGGAATTTCAGCAGGCAGGAGCCGCTTTGAATAAGACAGGGAGGGGTGAACTGGGGGGCGGAGCTAGTTAAATTTGTAGGGTGGGAAACAATTGAGGAGGGTGGATGTTTTAAGCAGCACTATACTTAACCCTTGAGAAGTTATAGTAAAGGGAAAATAAAGGAATAAAAGGTCCTCACTATTCTAGTGCGTAGAGGGTAAAAATAATTAGAGGACTTTAGGATGAGTCCCTCTCCTGGGGAAATGCCAGTTTTAGACGTTGTGGGTAAAAGGAATGGGGGTATGACGCGCAGGCAACAAGTAACAACGGGAAAGGGAGGAGAGGGAACCAGCAAGGACAGGTGATTTGTCCTAACATCAAATTCAGCCTAGGTAGTAAACTTGTCTAATAACATAAATATAGCAAGGCTTGTAATGCATTCCTCACAGGTGACTTTGGTATATGGAAGATGGGAGTTATAAATGGGGATAACATAGCGATTAAACTATAAGACCGACTGTCTCTGTTAGACCTCAGATGACATGATATTGACTGGCCTATGTAGTATACCCCAACAAATACTATAGTATTACAATAACTGAAGGGTTAATATTTATGAAACGTACGATGCTTGGGCCTTATGATAATGTATTATTTAATAGCTAAAGATATAGGCGCCCTATAAGGTACTAATGTCATCATGAGGGAATAATATAACAGAGCATGCTGAGAATAGTTTACATTAGTTCTAAATATAGATGACAAATGTGTGAATAATATCATATCAGTCGAGAAGTATAGGCGCCTATGAGATATTTATAGTAATAGCGTATAGAACTAATATCATATGTATAATGGGAGTGAGAGAGATCCACGCTAGTTAGGACCTGGAGAGGGGGTGGTGTAAGTTGATGACTCTGTTAATGTACCCTCGTCATAATAATGCACTGCCACAAAAATGAACTAGTTTAGTTGGAAATCATAATTATCCGATGCCTTAGATATTCCTTTGGATAGCTAAATGCTAAATGCAGGTGCAGTATATAGTGCAGTTTTCCCAAATAAATGGCTGTTAGGATTCTCTCCACACCTCCCTTTATAGCAAAGTATACCCATTTATATTGTTAGGTATCCTGCAATATGGCTGTAGAGCTCAGGGTATGGGGGAATTATGGAGAGGTAAAGATATAGCAGATTCATGAACAGTAGGTAAACCTAATTTGTAAATAGTAAACCAGTAGGAGGTCAGAGTGTGCTTTACATAATATCATCTTGTACTGTAACCAGAACAAGCTAGTGTGAAATAACATATAAACCTTTTAAAACAGTTAGAGCTGCTCAATAATAGAAGTAGCTATAGATAAATAATATGGGTCTAGGGGGTCAGTAAGGTAAGAGTACCCTTATGTATACTTTTTAAATATATCCCCTGTAGATATTCTTTAGAGGTCATGTAAACAGGAGTAGCTTCTAAAGAAGCATAAGGAGAGTAAACCTATTCTGCGGTCAGCACACATGTAATGTTAGGGGTTGACAAATCCCCTCAATGAAGGTACAAGTTACATAAGAAACAGTAGTGGCTAAAATATACAAACATTCAAATATACCTATAAGCTTCTAATTCTTGTAAATACTAAGAGAACCTAAACAGTAGACAATAAACTAGTATGAAATCAGAGTGTGGTTTACATAATATCATCCTGTGCTGTAACCGGAACAAGCCGGTGTGAAATAACATATATACCTTTTAAAACATCTAGAGCTGCTCAATAATAGATGTAGTGATAGATAAATAATATGGGTCTAGAAATTCAGTAAGGTAAAATACTCTTATGTATACTTTTAAATGTATTCCCTGCAGACATTCTTTAGAGGCCATGCAAACAAGAATAGCTTCAAAAGAAGTATAAGGGGAGTAAACCTACTCTGCAGTCAGCGCATATGTAATGTTAAGGGTTTACAAATGCCCTCGGTGAAGGTACAAGTTGCATAGAGACCAATAATGGCTAGGATATACAAACATTCAAATATGCCTATGAGCTTTCAATTCTTGCCAACGCGAAGAGCCATAGAAACCTGTTTGCAGGTCTTCTCATATAGTGGTCCTCCTCATCAAATTCTGTGGTGGCAGAGCAAATTAGGAGTAAGATAAGTACCCGTATGTGTGCTCCGCTAGATCCTAGGCTTGGACGTGTGATGGAAAGAAGCCATGGATCTTAATGCAAAATGTACCTTTGGGTATTAAGGTTAGAATCTAGTTCAATCTTCTTCCTGATGAAGTATTTCATCATTTGGAGGATGCCACTCTGGTGCTGTGGAGTTAAGTTCTTTGGAGTTATTCTTGCGTCTGGCATTAGGATCTGTAGGGATCGTCAGCTTCAGATTGTGCAGCAATTTAAGGCCTTGTTCCAGAGATGAGATAGAATATGATTGATCCTCATGCTTGAAAAAAATCTTCACCGGGAACCCCCATCGATATTTTATGTCATGGCGTCTTAGGGCATATGTCACCGGTTGGAATGATCTTCCCAAGGTGTGCGGGGATAAATCTTGAAAGATTTGCAAGTTATGGTTAGGTTTATTAAGAGGTTTATTATTAAAAGATGCTTTGAGGATCTTCTCTTTTGTTGTGAAATAATGGAGTCAAATAATGACATCTCTTGGAGCATCAGATGGTGAATTACCCGGGCGTAAAGCCCTATGAGCTCTATCAATTAGGAGATCTGAGTCAGTGGTAGTGCCCAGAAGGTCTTTAAAGAGGCCATTCAAATAATTGGCAAGATCAGCTGAGGTTATCTCTTCCGCGATGCCTCTAATCCGAAGATTGTTTCGGCAGGATCTATCTTCTAGATCCGCTAGTTTCGTCTCTAGATCAGAAATTTGTTCAGCCAGACTCTGAGAATATGAGAGTAAATTACTGTGGTCCACAGCCAGATCTTCATGTTTTCTTTCCAAAGTTTCAGTTCGCTCACCAAGTGAGGAAATATCACGTTTAAGTTCACTGACTGACTGGCGCAGGTCCTGCCGTAAAGAAGTATAGTGAGTGTCCATTTTGTCTGATAAAGTTTTAATAGTGTCCAGGAAAGTAGATTGCGAGAGAGCAGCTCTACCTTTACAAGAGTTATCTCCTTTCAGGTTTCTGTGTATAGAGGCTGTAGAACCTCTAGTGTCCTCATCTGAAAGGTCTGGATCCGATGTATTTTTACTGTTGAAGTGGTCTGTGAGAGTCCTCTTGGGGATCTCCTGATGCTTCTGCTTTCTCTTTCCAGAGTGAGCCATGTTCGGTAGTACACTCTCTTAAAGGATTCAGGAGCGTGAGTTATTTCTATGCTAATACAGGAGGCTGGAGGGGTTCAACCGGCACCTCTCCTGTTAGAGACTTAGCCCATCATTGTATACTGCAGTATGCATAGGAAATGCGCCAGTTGAAGAAGGTCTTAAAACATTTATGTGTCTGGAGTAGTAGCCTCAGATCTCAGGAGGTGTTGTAGGACTAGGTGAAGCTGGATATGGACTTGTATTTTCTATTGACCCAGTAGTTTAAAGGTGGGACCTCTCCAGGGGATATGCCACCTCTGGGCGAGCTCGGTAAAAGGGAGGTGGGTATGACCCGCAGATCACCGGGTCTGCGGGAAAGGGAGGAGAGGGGCCCTTGTGTGAAGAGTAGTGATTATGGGGTACAATACCCCAAATGAGGATGTATTGCACGTGTGGGCTTCTTTTTGCAAGGCAGTTATTGTCCCCAAGGTGGTACTTCTGATTCTAGAGGGATAGGTAATGAGAATAGATACTCCTGTGAGAGTAAGTCACAAAGTGAGGCTCTGAGACCTATATCAATGCTGTAGGTAGGGTAGCATGAGAAATCCTCTCCCAGGCCTCTCTCAAGTAGTTTTCTGCTATATTCAGCCTGTTGTTGCAGAAACTATTAGTGTGAATCTCAACCAGCGTGTCTCCAGCAAGCACCGGTATTGTAAAAAGGCAATCAGTATAAATTATGCAGTACTGTGTTTGTGGCTAAGAAGGGCAATGGTCTGAATATGACACTCTGACTCACAGGATTCCCTTTAGTGCATTCAATAATTGTTTTGCAGGGTATAATAAGGATGTTGAAGCCCTATGGGCTACACAGCTGCTATGTGGTGCAATATCGCTTACCCTGCTATCATCAAAGATCCACCTGTTCTCTGCCGTGAAGGAGGTTGTATTCAGCCCAGGGTATGATGATGATGCGTTGTGGCTGGGAAGATGCCGTCAATTCACGCCAAAAGCACTCTGCTCTTTCCAGAAGGCTGGGGGCCTCCAGGAGATGCCGTGGACTCACCGGACAAGATCTTTTGTGTCAGCTGCTTCCTCCCAGAGTGTCCGGTCAGAGAGAGGTGAGGCAAGTGGGGTGTCCTGTAGGCGTGTAGATGCCGGTCCAGGCTGTGAGGCGTCGTCTAATGTCCCGGGGTCAGGCAAACTAATATGAGCTGCACGCAATGGGCCACTAACTCAGCAGCTGTTCCGGAAGGTCTGTGAGTGATGTCGAGTAAACTCTTACTTTAGCCTTGTAGACTATAATAGTTCCCCGTTTGTTGGTAACCAGGACATAGTCAGGATGCCGCTGCGTAGTGAGGCTCTGCTGCTGAGTCACTATATAAAATGCTAGAAAAGGCAGTAAAAGTCTCCCACATTCAATATTACTCAAATGGGGATATAAAGAGCACAGGGGATAATATTTGGGGTAAATAATTCCCGTGGGGATGGGAAAGAAAGATGAATTAAGGAGGTATTGTATGGAGAGCTCCTGTTGTGTGCAACCGCTCCGTGTGGTTGCTAGCTCCGCCCCCTGTATATATTTTTTAGCAATTGTGCATATAACTTTGTGGAGGGACATTGTCCTATATATGGAAGACTAGCCTACTGGTGATTTTATTCCTAGATTCTGGTGCTGGATATAGGGAATCTTTAGTGTGGGAATAACCTTCTCACACACCTCTTGTTAAAGTATTGTATATATATATATATATATATATATATAAAAATATAAAAATATATATATTCAGAGTATATATATATATATATATATATACACACATATTAACACATACATATATATGTATATATTCATATACATATTTATTTAAAAACATGCTGCAATCATTGCACTTCTTACAACCTTTGCTGCACGAGATTCCGATGCTGTCTCTGATGGCATAGTAACGAGGATCCCATATCGATTTACTTGTAATAACAGCGCACTTTATCATGTGCTGGTATTACAATGTGGAGCGCTAATATCGCCCTAGGAGTTATCTATGGAAAAATAGATGGGCATCCTTAAAGTCTGCTGTAATATCATTATAGAATGGAAAACCAGATCCTAAAAATAGGAGGAAAATAGAGGCGCCTAATGTGATACCGTAAGGACCATAAGGATAAAGGCAAGTATATATATCAAATATATTCACAAACCAAGGTGCACATCTAGTGCAATAATCGGCAGGCTGAGACTTCAGAGCCGCTCAGCTGACTCAATCTATAAGCATAGGATCACGTTCTCCAAGGAGTTAGCAGAACAATGACAAGAACCCAAGTGCAGTTCAAACATCCATTGGTGCTAAACTCAGTAACCCCAGGTGTCCAAAATCCAATCAACAGGAGCAAGGTGTAGATAAAAGTAGTTTCCTTTTATTAAAAACAATTAAAATACACAGGGAACACAGCAAAGCGTTTCTCAGCGTAAGTGCTGTTTCATCAGGCTATAGTGTTCCTATCACAACTTGTTCTAATTATACAGCTATCTAACCAATCGTAAATGTATAAAATAACAGTCACACTTTATTGGTTTACCATTCAGTGTCCATGTGCAACTGAACCCACAATCATAGTGATAGGTATGGTTTAATAATAAAAACCAATCTGTATTCAGGTGATGACCCACCCGCCGATATACAGCGTCCCATTGGACCTATTTTCCTCCTATTTTTAGGAGCTGGTTTTCATCTCATCACCTTTACAAGAGAGCTGTCTCTATTGTCCACAAGCACGTTTATGATCACCTATTAGAAAATTTATGTTCATTACAAGACACCAGCAAGAGCTGTTTCCATGTTTTTTGAGGTGGACTGTCCTAGCTTGTTGACTATTAGACTTGTGCGCTGCGAAAATAATTGTTTTGTTTAGTTTCGGATCGATTCAAATGTTTTCTAAATTTGTTTTTGGATTGATTCAAATTCGGATACATTCGAATGCATTCATTTCGGATTCGTCCGGTTTCATTCGGATTTGAATAAATTTGGATGTATTTGGTTTGGATTCGATTCGTAAATTCGGAAGTTCGGTATGTGTTAGGTGGGATGTGCTGTGTATTAGACTAGTATTATGAACTGTAATATTAGGTGTAACCCATAACAGAGTGATATAACCTAATATACAGTACAATACTAGTGTAATTGTGATTAGTCCATGGCCATCCGAATGTTACGAATAAATAAGAACTAATTCAGATTTATTTGTTAGATTCGGTGCTATTAATTCGGAAATTCAAATTGATCCGAATCTCCGAATTTGACAAATTCGTCCGAATTTAAATTTGGAACGAAATGAAATGCACATGTTTACTATTTACTGGGATATGAATTATCACAAATAATATTGAGTCACAAATCATTCTTATTCACTGAATTTTTATTTTATATTTTATTTTTAATTTTACCTATATTGATATGTATACATATATCATTTATGTATATATATTTTTATTTTTTATTCTTTATTATTGCACAAAACCAATACATTATTTATAATATTTTAATTGTCACTTCTAATATCTGAATTATCACTTTATTGTATTTTGTACTGTGTTTTTATTTTGGCGCACCTCTTTTTTAGCAGTTCAGCATTGCACTGTTTTTTTGTAGAAGTTTAAACTGTTCAATTCAGCAGACAAAATAAGCTTTTTCTCAGTATTTAACTGCAATATGTTATACATAATGTTAGCTTGATAAATATATACAATCATTTTGTCTATATCTTTCTATGTGAGGGATAACCTAATGGTGATAAGAATAATACAAATATGGAGGTCTCTCCTTTATTTGTCTGCTGAATGGGACAGTTTTCCCTTCTATATTGATATTATAGCAGACTTTGAGGATGTCCCTCTATTTTTGCAGCATTTAATAATGTGTTGTTTATTTGCAAATGGATATGCGCCAATACCCCCTGTTTTGTGTAACTATTTGGTCTCATAGGCAGCACTACCAAAGATGTAAATAAACTTTTTGTAAGGTTTGCTAAACCATACTTTGTGGATTTGAATAATATTGGAATGTGAAATATTAATAACTCCATGTTTAACGCAGTTCGTCTAACGTTGTGTCGAGTTAAAAGCATGCTCAATTTAAGTCTATGTGGAGCAGTTAATGCAGTTGCAATATCCTAAGTCCCAACCACGTTAAAATTTTACTTTGAGCACAGTTAGCGTGCAAGTGTAAAATACTGATAGCACACCACTTGAAATCTAGCTCTTAGTAGGGTAAAATGAGTAGCTATTCCAGCTGAATATGACAGTAGTGCCAGAGCAAACATGCAGGTATGGATTGCTCTCCATTGATGTTATTGCTTCATACAACTTGCATTTTTGCACTCTTCTTGCAATCTGACCCTTACAAGGACAGTCTACTTGAAATTTGTTATTGTTTAAAAAAGTTATTTAACCCCTTTATTGCCCATTCCCCAGTTTTGTATAACCAACAATGTTATATAAATACACGTTTTACCTCTGTCATTACCTTGTATCTATACCTCTGCCCCCTTATTTTAGTTCTTTTGAGAAACTTGCATTTTAGCCAATCAGTGCTGACTCATAAATAACTCCATTGAGCACAATATTATCTATATGGCACACATAAACTAGCAATGTTTAACTCAGAAAAACTGTCAAAATGCACTGAGATAAGAGGCGACGTCAATGACTTTGGAAAGTTGTTTAAACTTGCATGCCCTATTTCAATCATGAAAGTTTACTTTTGACTTGACTTTCGCAATCTGTTCAAATAACTTTTGACTTTAATGCAACATCAATAAGTTTTTCTTAATATTTTACAAAAATTATTGCTAACATCACCATTTATATTAACCCCTTAGTGACCACAGCACTTTTTCATTTTCTGACCGTTTGGGACCAGGGCTGTTTTTACATTTCTGCAGGGTTTGTCTTTAGCTGTCATTTTCCTCTTACTCATTTACTGTACCCACACATATCATATACAGTTTATATACTCATTTACTGTACCCACACATATCATATACCGTTTATATACTCATTTACTGTACCCACACATATCATATACCATTTATATACTCATCACTGTACCCACACATATCATATACCGTTTATATACTCATCACTGTACCCACACATATCATATACTGTTTATATATTCATCACTGTACCCACACATATCATATACCGTTTTTCTAAAGATACCATTATTTTCATCATATCTTATAATTTTCTATAAAAAAATTATAAAATATGATGAAACAATTGAAAAAAACACACTTTTTCTAAATTTGACCCCCAAAATCTGTTACACATCTACGACCACCAAAAAACAATCATGCTAAATAGTTTGTAAATTTTGTCCTGAGTTTAGAAATACCCAATGTTTACATGTTCTTTGCTTTTTTGCAAGTTATAGGGCAATAAATACAAGTAGCACTTTACTATTGCCAAACCATGTTTTTTCAAAATTAGCGCTAGTTACATTGGGACACTGATATCTGTCAGGAATCCCTGAATAACCCTTGACATGTATATATTTTTTTTTAGTAGACAACCCAAAGTATTGATCTAGGTCCATTTTGGTATATTTCATGCCACCATTTCACCGCCAAATGTGATCAAATAAAAAAAATAATTCACTATTTCACAAACTTTTGTGTGTAAAGTATAAAATAATGGGCACCTGCATGTTGAAACCTAAGTTTCCCTTATTTCATCTGCTAAGTACAATTAGTGACATATGAAGTGTGAAAATAATGTTATATGTTTGGAATATACCAATGTTAAAGTATTTTTATTTATCACTGTTTAAAGTCCCTTAATATTGTTATATCCAACACAGTCTTATTGCACAGTTTATCAATCTGTAATTTCCCCAGCAGTATAGATTAGATAAAGAAAACTTAGGTTTCAACATATCATGGCTTATTACTTTATAAAATTAAATTACTGGAAAGGTGGGAACGTAATTAAACATTCCATAGTGTTTAATATCCCTTTAAGGAATTCAGAAGCATTCTGAATTAGTATCTGAAGGTTTGCAGCAAATAAAATGCCATTAACCATATTACCTGTCAATCAATTTAACTGCAGTGTGTGATTTTCAGCCTTTAATTTAGCGTTAAAAAGTCTCAACACATCATCTTCAGTTGTGGAAATCCTTATAAACATGAATATGCCTTGTTAATAATTTACATCCCTGTTTTCTCAGCTCCTCGTGTGTCCTCCTGTGTCTTCTCTGTAGTTTGCAGTGCTTCGTTGTTAAATTATTGCTTAACTTTATAACTTGCATAAGGAAACAAATTTCCATAAAACCAAACAAATGAGTCACATTGTCTCTGCCAGTGACTGGGTGTAAGCCAGCATTACATTTATACCTACCTTGTGCCAATAAAAATACACTAATCCAATACAAACCAACTGAACCAGTTTTCTATTAAGAAAAGGTTAGTGCTTAATTTCTGCAAAAAAACACTTCCTAAGAAAAGATAAAAAAAAAATCTAAAATTATTTTTTCAAAAACACATTTTTAAGCACAAGCTATCCTGAAATGCTGCAGCATATGGACGCCAATGCGAAGTCTGGTATACATCACTGCTGGGCTTGAATATGCACAAGGAGATATATGAAACCTAAACTCAAGGGGGCCGATTTATGAAGGCCCGTATTCCGCCTAATGCTTCTGTTTCCGTGCAAGCCTTCAGGCTCGCCAGAATCAGGAGTTAAGAAGCAGCAGTCTTAAGACCATTGCTCCTTAACTTGTCCACCCTCTCTGAGCCGGTGCACAGCAATCTGCCCGATTGCATACGATCGGGTTGATTGACACCCCCTGCTAGCGGCCAATTGTTAAATCGGCCCCATTGCCTCAGCATGCATATTTTCTCAAAAAGTCTGCATAATCTTTTCTTTGTAAAGCTCCTGCTGTCTCACAAGATATTCATATCATTGTCAATTGGAAACTTGACCTCTCCACTAAATCGCCATAACTTAGTCATTTGATTTATTCTTTTCCCTCAGAAAAGGTTTGTCGCTCAGTTTGTTCACATCTTTTATAGTCCTAGAGTAAATCCAGTCCTGTTCAAAACTAATTAACTGTATCCTCCTTTAAATTATACAAATGCATTATCAGTGTGTAGTATGTATTATGAACTACATATACATATTTGTAGTATGTAAGATCGATTTTTTCTAATACTTAATTAAATAACAAAGGAGAGAGTGAGCATCCTTGAAGGGATCCCTTTTTAAGATGAAAACAATGTGATATAGAGTTGTTTGCTAGTAAACAGGCTTTGGATTCAGAGAATATTTTTTTTAATTATATTCATAAAATTACATGAGTTACTAAAGGCATAGTAAAGTCCAAATTAAACTTTCATGATTCAGATAGGGCATATAATTTTAAACAACTTTCTAATGTACTTTTAACATCAAATTTGCTTTGTTCTCTTGGTATTCTTAGTTGAAAGATAAACCTAGGTAGGCTCATATGCTAATTTGTAAACCCTTGAAGGCTGCCTCTTATCTCAATGCATTTGACAGTTTTTCACAGCTAGAGGGCATTAGTTTATATGTTTCATGTAAATAACATTGTGCTCATGCACGTGGAGTTATTTAAGAGACAGCACTAACTGCCTGAAATGCAAGTCTGTCAAAAGATCTGAGATAAGCTTAGATACAAGGAAATTAGGTAAAAGTTTTTTATGTAAAATTGGGGAATGATAAATAATTTATCTTTTTCAACAATAACATTTATAGGGGTAGAAATCACAAATGGCGACAGACATGATTCTCTGTAGCAATAAATGTTCGCCCGACATCGATAAATACAGACAGCTATTTAGCATTGCACAAGCATTTGTGGTTAAATGCTTGTGCAATGTCGCCCCCTGCACATTCATGGCCAATCAGCTGCTAGCAGGGGATTACAATCATCGGGATGATTGCAGTCCGCAATCTCATCTTACGACTGCTGCTTCTTAAATCCTGATTCTGTCGAGACGAAAGGCTCTTGTGGAATGAGCAACATATGCTGCGTAATAAATCAGCCTTTTGGTGTTTACTATCCCTTTAATTATTTTTATCTGTCAAATGACCTTTCGGAATCAAGTGAAAATAAAATGGCATTTGGTAGGATGTTTCCCATCCTTTCCTTATCTTTCCAATATTTGTTACATGTAAAATATTTCTAACATTTTTGCTGAATATCTTCCAGTAATAAAACCTACTTGATATTTATGACTCAAGTCTGGCGTAACTTTTTTAAGCCTATTTGCTAATATATTTGTTAGGATATTACAATCTAAATAAAACAAGGAGATTGGGCGTAAAGGGTCTTTTATTGGGTTTTAGAATAAGCAAGATATTTACCAATTTGAATGTAGATGAAATTTCATGTTATCCTTCCTAAAGTATCTATTATATAAATGTTGCTTTATTAGATTAAATATTTGTAATTGTATTTCTAATCCCTTTTTTTAAATTGGTTAAAGGGACACTGAACCCAAATTTTTTCTTTCATGATTCAGATAGAACAGCAATTTTAAGCCACTTTCTAATTTACTCCTATTATCACATTTTCTTCATTCTCTTGGTGTCTTTATGTGAAAAGCAAGAATGTAAGTTTAGATGCCGGCCCGTTTTTGGTGAACAACCTGGGTTGTTCTTGCTGATTGGTGGATAAATTCACCCACCAATAAACAAGTGCTGTTCAGTGTCCTGAAATACAAATTGTCTGGCTCCTTAGCTTAGATGCCTTCTTTTTCAAATAAAGATAGCAAGAGAATGCATGCTCTATCTGAATCATGAAAGAAAACATTTGGGTTAAGTGTCCCTTTAATTTAAAGGGTATGAAACACAAAATGCTTCTTTTATGATTCAGTTGTGCTTGCAATTCTAAAAATGTTCTAATTTACTTCTATCAATTTGTTTCCATTCTCTTGTTATCTTTAGTTGAAAATCAGAGACGTATGCTTAGGATCCGGACCATTTCTGGAGCACTATGTGGCAATAGTTTATCCATTTGTAAGAGCACTATATGGCAGCACTATTTCCTGCTATGTAGTGCTCCAGATTCCTACCTAGGTATCTCTTCAGCACAGAATATCAAGGGAATAAAGCACATTTGATTAAAAGAAGTAAATTACAAACTGATATAAAATGGTCTGTTCTGTCTGAATCACAAAAGAAAATGTTTGGGTTTCTTATCACTTTTTCTACTTTGTGCTTTTCTGTAAACATTTTGCTTTTTCCCAAGCCCCTCAGAGAGGAAAAAAGCTAAATCTGTAACCTAGGTTTTCATTTTACAAATTGTAAAAACCAGCTATTAGTTTTTTTTTTGTGTCATAGGGAGCATGATGTCTTTAATTCCCTTTAATGGTTGTGTAGTTAAATATTATGGGCCTGATCAGTACTTTAATTGGACATATGGGGCCAGATTTAATAAGCAGCAGATGCTGCCTAATCCGTCCGAAGTTTCCGGTAAATCAGAAACTGAAGTTAAGAAGCAACGGCCTTAAGATACGATCGGGATGATTGACACCCCCTACTAGCGGCTAATTGACCGCAAATGTACAGGGTGCGGCATTGCACAAGCATTTCACAAGAAATGTTTGTGCAATATTAAATGCTGATGGCTTATGCTGTTGGCATTTAGCGATGCCGGGTGGACATAATTTGCTATTATTATTATTTTTATCATTTATTTGTAAAGCGCCGCCAAATTCCGTAGCGCTGGGTAAAATTATAGGGGTATACAATGACAAAGATTTGTGATAAAATACAAAACATAACAAAACTAAACAAATCTAGTACAGGAGGAAGAGGGCCCTGCTCTGGAGAGCTCACAGTCTATAGGTTAAGGGTGCAGAGACATAAGGATGGGGTAGCTTGTTACATCGGTTGTATTTGCAACAGTGAGTCAAGCAGTTCATGTATTCGTTTGGTTCTGATGAGGGATGGAGGAGAGATGGTAAGCCTCTCTGAGTAGGTGAGTTTTCAAGGAGCATCTGAAGCTATACAAGGTTGGAGACAGTCTTATGGAGCGGGGTAGAGAGTTCCAGAGGACAGAAGCAGCACATGCAAAGTCTTGGAAGCTAGAGTGGGACGTAGAGATAACAGGAGTGTAGAGACGTAGGTCAGAGGTTGATCGAAGAGGACGGGATGGGGAATATTTCACGATGAGAGAGGAAATATAGTTGGGAGTTAGACTGTTGAGTGCTTTGTAAGTTAGGGTTAATACTTTAAATTGTATTCTGGAGTGTATGGGGAGCCAGTGTAGAGACTGGCAGAGCGGAGCAGCTGATGTAGATCAGCGACTTAGGTGGATGAGTCTAGCATAAGCATTCATAATAGATTGGAGGGAGGAGAGGCGGTGTTTTGGAAGGCCATTTAGGAGTAGATTGCAATAATCAATGCGTGTTAAAATGAAGCAATGAATAAGTATTTTTGTCGTTTTTTGAGTAAGGAAGGGATGAATTCTGGAAATGTTGCATAGGTGTGAACGGCAGGATTTGGTAATTGCTTGTATATGTGGGTTGAATGTGAGTTCTGAGTCTCGTGTGACCCCAAGACAGCGGACCTGGGGTGAGGATGTTGAGAATAGAGTCTACAACCATCAAAGAAATGTCAGGTGTTGGATGTCTCGAAGAGGGGGAATAAGAAGCAGCTTAGTTTTTGACAGATTAAGTTGGAGTTAGTGTGAAGATATCCAAGAGGAACTTGCAGAGAGGCAGTCAGAAATCTGGTTGAGTAAAGAGGGAGATATATCGGGAGAGGAAAGATAGATTTGGGTATCATCAGAATACAAGTGGTACTGGAATCCAAAGTAGGCTATAAGTTTTCCAAGGCAGGATGTATAGAGATAGAAAAGCAAGGGGCCCAAGACAGAGCTATAGCGAATCATGTCCGCCCAGGGTTTAATAAATTGACCCCTAAAAGTTATTGTTAAAAAAATTTAACCAAAGACTTCTTTCAAGCGTGTGGCTAAATAAGAGCATCCCATACTTATACTGGCTATGCTAATTAGCATGCAAATAATATTTAATAAAAAAAATTGCACTAGGCAGTTTTCGGGCTTTAAAGTTGGTGGGAGTGTGGTGTAAGGAAAATACGGCACTGAAAAGTGCCTTTACATTGCGGTCTATGGGAACTGTGTGTTCCCATTAAATATATATGTGTGTGTATATATGTGTGTGTTAATATGTGTGTATATATGTGTGTGTGTGTGTGTGTATATATATATATATATATATATACCTGTACACACACATATTAACACATACATATATACACACATATTAACACATACATATATATATACCTGTACACACATATATACACACATATTAACACATACATATATATGTATATATTCATATACATATTTATTTAAAAACATGCTGCAATCATTGCACTTCTTACAACCTTCGCTGCACAAGATTCAGATGTTGTCTCTGACGGCATAGTAACGAGGATCCCATATCGATTTACTTGTAATAACAGCGCACATTATCGTGTGCTGGTATTACAATGTGGAGCGCTAATATCGCCCTAGGAGTTATCTATGGAAAAATAGAGGGACATCCTTAAAGTCTGCTGTAATATCATTATAGAATGGAAAACCAGATCCTAAAAATAGGAGGAAAATAGAGGCGCCTAATGTGATACCGTAAGGACCATAAAGATAAAGGCAAGTATATATATCAAATATACTCCAAACCAAGGTGCACATCTAGTGCAATAATCGGCAGGCTGAGACTTCAGAGCCGCTCAGCTGACTTAATCCATAAGCATAGGATCACGTTCTCCAAGGAGTTAGCAGAACAATGACAAGAACCCAAGTGCGGTTCAAACATCCACTGGTGCTAAACTCAGTAACCCCGGGTGTCCAAAATCCAATTAACAGGAGCAACGTGTAGATAAAAATAGTTTTCTTTTATTAAAAACAATTAAAATACACAGGGAACACAGCAAAGCGTTTCTCAGCGTAAGTGCTGTTTTATCAGGCTATAGTGTTCCTATCACATCTTGTTCTAATTATACAGCTATCTAACCAATCGTAAATGTATAAAATAACAGTCACACTTTATTGGTTTACCATTAAGTGTCCATGTGCAACTGAACCCACAATCATAGTGATAGGTATGGTTTAATAATAAAAACCAATCTGTATTCAGGTGATGACCCACCCGCCGATATACGGCGTCCCATTGGACCTATTTTCCTCCTATTTTTAGGATCTGGTTTTCATCTCATCTCCTTTACAAGAGAGCTGTCTCTATTGTCCACAAGCACGTTTATGATCACCTATTAGAACATTTATGTTCATTACAAGACACCAGCAAGAGCTGCTTCCCTGTTTTTTGGGTTGGACAGTCTTAGCCTGTTGACTATTTACTAGACTTGTGCACGGCGAAAACATTTGTTTCGTTTAGTTTCAGATCGATTCGGATGTTTTCAAATTTTGTTTTCGGATCAATTCGAATTCAGATACATTCAATTGCATTCGTTTCGGATTTGTCCGGATTAATTCGTATTCGAATAAATTCTGATGTTTTCGGTTTGGATTCGATTCGTAAATTCGGAAGTTCGGTATGTGTTAGGTGGGATGTGCTGTGTATTAGACTAGTATTATGAACTGTAATATTAGGTGTAACCCATAGCAGAGTGAAATAACTTAATATACAGTACAATGCTAGTGTAATTGTGATTAGTCCATGGCCATCCGAATGTTATGAATAAATCCGAACTAATTCGGATTTATTTGTTAGATTCAGTGCTACAGTATTTCGGAAATTCAAATCGATCCGAATTTCCAAATTTGACAAATTTGTCGGAATTTAAATTCTGAACAAAATGAAACGCACATGTTTACTATTTACTGGGATATGAATTATCACAAATAATATTTAGTCACGAATCATTCTTATTCACTGAATTTTTATTTTATTTTTTATTTTTCATTTTACCTATATTGATATATATACATATATCATTATATCATTTATGTATTTATATTTTTATTTTTTTATTCTTTATTATTGCACAAACCCAATACATTATTTATAATATTTTAATTGTCACTTCTAATATCTGAATTATCACTTTATTGTATTTTGTACTGTGTTTTTATTTTGGCGCACCTCTTTTTTAGCAGTTCAGCATTGCACTGTTTTTTTATAGAAGGGAAAACTGTTCAATTCAGCAGACAAAATAAGCTTTTTCTCAGTATTTAACTGCAATATGTTATACATAATGTTAGCTTGATAAATATATACAATCATTTTGGCTATATCTTTCTATGTGAGGGATAACCTAATGGTGATAAGAATAATACAAATATGGAGGTCTCTCCTTTATTTGTCTACTGAATGGGACAGTTTTCCCTTCTATATTGATATTATAGCAGACTTTGAGAATGTCCCTCTATTTTTGCAGCATTTAATAATGTGTTGTTTATTTGCAAATTGATATGCGCCAATACCCCCTGTTTTGTGTAACTATTTGGTCTCATAGGCAGCACTACCAAAGATGTAAATAAACTTTTTGTAAGGTTTGCTAAACCATACTTTGTGGATTTGTATATATATTACAAAAACAATTATATATATATTTAAAAATTAAAAGAACATTTTCTTCTATGTGAATAATATTGGAATGTGAAATATTAATAACTCCAGGTTTAACGCAGTTCGTCTAAGTTAAAAGCATGCTCAATTTGAAACTATGGGGAGCAGTTAATGCAGTTGCAATATCCTAAGTCCCAACCAAGTTAAAATTTTACTTTGAGCACAGTTACCGTGCAAGTGTAAAATACTGATAGCACACCACTTGAAATCTAGCTCTTAGTAGGGTAAAATGAGTAGCTATTCCAGCTGAATATGACAGTAGTGCCAGAGCAAACATGCAGGTATGGATTGCTCTCCATTGATGTTATTGCTTCATACAACTTGCATTTTTGCACTCGTCTTGCAATCTGACCCTTACAAGGACAGTCTACTTGAAATTTGTTATTGTTTAAAAAGTTATATAACCCCTTTATTGCCCATTCCCTAGTTTGCACTGAGATAAGAGGCGACCTCAATGGCTTAGAAATCAGTTTATGAGCCTACCAAGTGTTAGCTTTCAACAAAGAATGACAAGAGAACAAATTAAATTTGATAATAACAATACATTGGAAAGTTGTTTAAACTTGCATGCCCTATTTCAATCATGAAAGTTTACTTTTGACTTTAATGCAACATCAATAAGTTTTTCTTTATATTTTACAAAAATTATTTCTAACATCACCATTTATATTAACCCCTTAGTGACCACAGCACTTTTTCATTTTCTGACCGTTTGGGACCAGGGCTGTTTTTACATTTCTGCAGGGTTTGTCTTTAGCTGTAATTTTCCTCTTACTCATTTACTGTACCCACACATATCATATACCATTTATATACTCATTTACTATAACCACACATATCATATACCGTTTATATACTCATCACTGTACCCACACATATCATATACCGTTTTTCTAAAGATACCATTATTTTCATCATATCTTATAATTTACTATAAAAAAATGATAAAATATGAAGAAACAATTGAAAAAAACACACACTTTTTCTAACTTTGACCCCCAAAATCTCTTACACATCTACAACCACCAAAAAACACCCATGCTAAATAGTTTGTAAATTTTGTCCGGAGTTTAGAAATGCCCAATGTTTACATGTTCTTTGCTTTTTTTTGCAAGTTATAGGGCAATAAGTACAAGTAGCACTTTGCTATTTCCAAACCACTTTTTTTTTTTCAAAATTAGCGCTAGTTACATTGGGACACTGATATCTGTCAGGAATCCCTGAATAACCCTTGACATGTATATATATTTTTTTTTAGTATGCAACCCAAAGTATTGATCTAGGCCCATTTTGGTATATTTCATGCCACCATTTCACCGCCAAATGCGATCAAATAAAAAACATCATTCACTTTTTCACAAACTTTTTCACAAACTTTAGGTTTCTCACTACAATTAATTACAAATAGCTTGTGCAATTATGGCACAAATGGTTGTAAATGCTTCTCTGGGATCCCCTTTGTTCAGAAATAGCAGACATATATGGCTTTGGCGTTGCTTTTTGGTAATTAGAATGCTGCTAAATGCCACTGCGCACCACACTTGTATTATGCCCAGCAGTTAAGAGGTTTATTAGGTAGCTTGTAGGGAGCTTGTAGGGTTAATTTTAGCTTTAGTGTAGTGTAGTAGACAACCCAAATTATTGATCTAGGTCCATTTTGGTATATTTCATGCCACCATTTCATCTACAAATGCGATCAAATAAAAGAATCATTAACTTTTTCACAATTTTAGGTTTTTCACTGAAATTATTTGCAAACAGCTAGTACAATCATGGTACAAATGGTTGCAAATGCTTCTCTGGGATCCCCTTCATTTAGACTATCAGACATATATGGCTTTGGCATTACTTTTTGGTAATTAGAAGCTGTCTACCAGTACCCATGTTGCCATAAAAAAATGTGGGGTTTGGTGTCTGAGAACCTTTGTGGATAGAGGAACAAACACCTTCTCTCCCTCGGAAAGCATTCTGAAAGATAATTAAGGGACACAGTTACGGTGTCTCCTATCACTGAAGATGGACTCTCTCATTAAGGAACTAAAAGCTACATTTTTACCGCGCTTGGATAAACTGATGAAATCCTGCCTGGCGCTTGATGAAGAGATTCAAACCCTTCAGGGACTGCATTTACCATTGATTATCGTCCCTGTGCAGGTTAAGGAAGATCCTCCAGCCCCAAACCCACTTTGGCGCCACTTCTCCTGGGACGCAGCATGGATGGACAGCGTGGAGTCTTACCTAGGGGATAACACAGAGTGGCTTTTTAATTTCGGTATGCCCATCCTGCTGGAAAACAACTCTTACCGCAGACTTGGTTCGGCGTTGAAGGAGATCCCCGGTCTAGCTCATGAACAACACAGCCAAACAGCACATCTGTGGGAAGCAGGAGATTCTGCGGAATTAAATTCTACTTGGCACCATACTTTGAAATTACAAGATAGCCATGATTTGGCACTACTCAGAAACTTGATGGCACAGGTTCCCAACGCTGGATATGAAACACATTGGGAAAATATTCTCATACTTAGCTCTGGATACCTGAGAGAGTCATCTTATCAGCCTCAACGTAAGCAAGTAGGGGTGGGATGAGTCTGGGTCACCGCTCTGATAATCTGCAGTAAGACGCTAAAAAGATGGCTCATAGTTTTTGATAGTTGCAGCAAAGTTGTGATTTTGGATGATCCTGCATACATGACACTTCAGGAGAACTCTTATTCTGGCATACTCTCACCCCATTTCCTTGCAGTAGATGAACGCCTATGCTGTGTTTGCATTTTTATTTTAATTTTTATTTATTTGTGTTTAATCTAGTGATAATCTAGTATATGGGCGGGCTCCTGTTATTGCTAACTGTTTCTGGTTTTTACTTTATTTGTAAAGAAGGCAAACAGAAAATGGCTTTTTGTATAAGACTCCTTTGGTGCATGGATACTTACTTATTGTTTTTTTTTTTAACTGTCAAGGGTGACGCTTGTGTGTAACGTCAGGTATTGACTTAACCTCATTGCTTCCAAACCTGCACCGGACTGATTGATGGCTCTCTGGCATGAACTGTTTATTTGTTTTGCCTCCCTTGTGTGTTACTGGTTGCTAGCTTTGTAAAAAACCTCTTAGGTATTTGACCCTTTAGGTTCTGAGGGCTGGAACCCACAAGCTTACAGATTGTAGATGCAGTGCAAATGCATGGGAGAAGAGTGGCATAAAATATCACAAATAAAGTTAACAGAAGTGACAACTTGATTAACTCTCACAAAGCCTTCACCTCAGACTGTCATAAAATCAGGAATAAGTAGCCCTGCATTGTTGTGTTACTCTATTTGGCTTAATTTAAATAGTTATATTCATTATAGACCTTGCATTTTGCTGCAGACTCAGCTTAATTGTAATTTGGTCACTGTTTATATTTTCTTAAAATCTCACTTGAGTCACCTATATCTTGATATATCCAGATATATCCCCTATCATTCAGTGCACTAGTATCTGAACTATCTTAAGTTTTGGTTAATTCCAGCACAGTTTACATGCAAATACTGTGTGCCCTTTGGATGTGACCTGGTATGTTGCTTATGTTGGCTGATTCATTTTTAGATTGTTTAATCATGTCCTGGACATGCTGAGTAGGTGATAGTCATGCCGAATTCAGTTTTGAAGGAAAAAGTAATGCCTTCATTTCCTATATAGGCACATAGATAGCACTGCAAAGTGAGATCTGGACCTTGAACATTTTTTAGTCCCAAATTGTTTCAAGAAACACACCTTTTCTCAATCTTTACGCTCTTTATGGAAAGCTGGGCACTTTAAATATTATAATAATATGTTATTGAATTTGACTTGCTGCAACTTAGTATTTTTGTTTTTAGCTTTTTCACATTTAGTACAGCCCTAAGATGAGGTCTGAATGTAAATTGCAAATTGCTTAAACCCACAGTCCTTTCCTATTTCGCTGCTAGGTATACAGCTATTGTCGTGAGCGACACGATTACATACATAATTTATTTGGACAGCGATATATAGTTTGTCTGTATGAAAGTATATCTATTCTTTTTAACATAGCGTGGGAAATATATCAGGGTACTTTGTTATATAGAGGGACCCTCATGATCAACGTGCCTTATCATACTGTAATAGTGTTGAATGGTCTCATCGCTGAGGTAGTTTCCCACTGCAGCTGAATAGGATTGCAATCTTTACAAAAGCCACTGCCAGATATTTTACTTAAATTAACTAAAATGTCTTATATTGTTTGTTATAACTCCTCATTATTATATTATATTCCGCTGGGATGTTATACCGGCTTACTCTAATAGTTGTATCTGGAGGTGACCTGGTAGTGAGCATCCCAATATTAGCCAATGCCCCCTCCTTATTACTGAAGCTTTCAGTTTGTTGAACATCCTTGGGTTGACATACAGACGAACATTAATGCCTTAATTTAGCTTTCTTTCCCTAGGGGTTGAACCTAAATTTGATCAAAGCTACTCCTTTGCGGCAATGCCCTCATAGAGTCAGTTATTGCTTGAATTCTTAGCTTATTTTTATTTTATTTTTTTATTTTAGGTTGAGGTTATTCAAATTAAGTTAAATAACTTTATAGTTGAGGTTATTAAGATTTTTAGTTTAAAAAATTTTTAAAAAAACTCCAACGTTTTGATGCAAGCGTATATTTGTTGGAATACTCATTAATACAAGTGAGCTTTGTATCTGCACATATACATGCTAATGTATGTTGCCTCTATTATTGTCTTGTTTCTTTCTGCCTCTAAATCACCCTGCGAGGTGTGTTGATTATATATTGTGTATGCTTGTACCCTTTGTTGGTTATAAATAAAATTAAAAATAAATAAAAAAAATTGTGTTTTTTTTACATATTATATAATATTTTCTGTAGTGTAAGCTGCCCCCCTGAAAACCTTACCCCCTCACATATCCCTTGCCCAGCATTTATTCCCCCCTCTCTCTCCCTCCTTCCTGGGTAAAGAAGGGTATTGCAGTGATGCCTCAATATCGAGGCATCACTGCAATACCCTGAAAGCATCTGGAAGCGATCACCATCGCTTCCAGAGCTTGAAACCCCAGAGGACGTGTCAGGCACGTCCTTGGTCCTTAACTGTATTATTTTGTAGGACGTGCCTGACACATCCTTGGTCGTTAAGGGGTTAATGCATACATCTTCATTATGTTCACAAATGTATTTTTGTTATATTTCTGGTTATAATTTGTAACATTTAAATTTATCTTACTTTTAAAATATACATATCACATGTTTGTTTAATAAATAGGTTATTTATTTCTGTTAACACCGCTAATATGTTAATGTCCATGGCAAACAAACATAATTGTCTAACGAAAAGGGTTTATGTAAAGCATGACAAAATTATATATATTTGTTGATACTTATACGTAAAATATATGCATGACTTATGTTTATGTTGCTTAAAGGGACATTAAACTCCATTTTTTCTGTGATGATTCAGATAGAACACTTTCCCATTTACTTATATTGGGCCAGATTATGGGGCCAATTTATCAATGTCTGTCCGACATGATATGCTGTAGCGTATCATGTCCGACAGACATCGCTGAATGTCGACAGCATCGGCAGCTAATAGCGGGTGTCAATCAGTCCGATCGTATAGGATTGAGCGGATTGCAGACAATAGCTTCAGAGGCGGCGGACCAGTTATGGAGCAGCGGAAACAGGGGCATCAAGCTCCATTAACATCTTGATAATTCGGCCCCTATGAGTGGAATGCTTGAGCAATAATTGGGCTAGTAGTAAGATTTATTTCATGTAATTGGCAAGAGTCCATGAGCTAGTAACGTATGGGATATACAATCCTACCAGGAGGGGCAAAGTTTCCAAACCTCAAAATGCCTATAAATACACCCCTCACCACATCCACAATTCAGTTTTACAAACTTTGCCTCCTATGGAGGTGGTGAAGTAAGTTTGTGCTAAGATTTCTACGTTGATATGCGCTTCTCAGCATTTTGAAGCCCGATTCCTCTCAGAGTACAGTGAATGTCAGAGGGATGTGAAGGGAGTATCACCTTTTGAACGGTTTTCCTCATGGGAGATCTATTTCATAGGTTCTCTGTTATCGGTCGTAGAGATTCATCTCCTACCTCCCTTTTCAGATCGACGATATACTCTCATATTCCATTACCTCTACTGATAACCATTTCAGTACTAGTTTGGTTATCTGCTATATGTGGATTGGTGTCTTTCGGTAAGTATGTTTTCATTACTTAAGAAACTTTCAGCTATGGTTTGGCACTTTATGTATTTATATAAAGTTCTAAATATATGTATTGTACTTACGTATATTTGCCATGATTCAGGTTTCAGTATATTTCCTTTTGCAGACTGTCAGTTTCATATCTGGGAAATGCATTTTTTAAGAAAAAAAATATTTCTTACCTGGGGTTTAGTCTTTTTTCAATTGACTGTCATTTTAAATTCCCAGGCAGAATTAGGCTCGCGAGGGCGCAAAATGCCAAACTATATTGCGTTATTTTTGGCGCAAGATTTTTTTGGTGCAAAGTTACGTTCGATTATGCAAATTCATCATTTCCGGAGTCCTTTCACAAAGTTGCGTCTTCATTGACACGAGTGTGTCATTTCCGGATGTTGTTAGCGCTAAAAAAATGTCTGTTTGTTTGTGCATCATACTTGGCGCCAAATATTTTCAATATTTTCTATATGCCTCTTGCCTTTTTTCTCTATCAGAGGGCTATGATGTTTGCATTTTTTTTCCCATTCCTGAAACTGCCATATAAGGAAATTGATCATTTTGCTTTATATGTTGTTTTTTCTCTTACATTTGCAAGATGTCTCAATCTGATCCTGTCTCAGAAATCACTGTTGGAACCCTGCTGACTGATATCAGTTCTACCAAAGCTAAGTACATTTGTTGTAATCTTGTGGAGATTATATCTCCAGCTGTGGTTTGTAATACGTTGTCATGATAAACTTTTACAAGCAGAGAATGTGTCCATCAGTAATAGTACATTGCCTGTTGCTGTTCTTTTAACATCTAATGTACAAGATACACCTGTGATTTTATAAGAATTTATTGCAGATTCTATTCAGAAGGCTTTGTCTGCCATCCCGCCTTCTAATAAATGTAAAGGTCTTTTAAAACTTCTCATAAAGTTGATGAAATTTCAAATGACAGACAACATACTGAATTATCCTCCTCTGATGAGGATCTATCTGATTCAGAAGATACTTCCTCAGATATTGACACTGACAAATCTACTTATTTATTTAAATGGAGTACATTCGTTCTTTGTTGAAGAACTGTTGATTATATTGGATATGGAGGAGACTAGTCCTCTTGATATTAAACTAGTAAACTTTTAAATTCTGTTTATAAACCTCCTGTGGTTATTCCAGAGGTTTTTACAGTTCCTGATGTTATTTCTGATATGATTTCTAAGGAATGGAATAGGCCTGGTACTTCTTTTATTCATTCTTTAAGGTTTAAAAAATTGAATCCTTTGCCAGCAGTCAGATTGGAGTTTTGGGAAAAGATCCCAAAAGTTGATGGGGCTATCTCTACTTTTGCTAAACGTACTACTATTCCTACGGAAGATAGCAATTCTTTTAAAGATCCTTTAGATAGGAAACTTGAATCTTATCTAAGGAAAGCTTAATTATTTTCAGGTCTTCTTCTTAGGCCTGCAATTTCTTTGGCTGATGTTGCAGCTGCTTCAACTTTTTGGTTGGAAACTTTAGCACAACAAGTATCGGATCATGATTTGTCTAGCATTGTTAACTTGTTTCAACATGATAATAATTTCATTTGTGATGCCATTTTTTGAAATCATCAAAATTGATGTTAAATCTTTGTCTTTAGCTATTTTAGCTAGAAGAGCTTTGTGGCTTAAATCTTGGAATGCTGATATGACTTCTAAGTCCAGATTGCTATCTCTTTCTTTCCAAGGTAATAAATTATTTGGTTCACAGTTTGATTCAATAATTTCAATGGTCACTGGGGGGGAAGGGAGTTTTTTGCCTCAGGATAAATATCTAAGGGTAAATCTAAAGCTTCTAACCGTTTTTGTGCTTAAATAAGGAACAGAAACCTAATTTTTCCCCCAAGGAATCTGTTTCGAATTGGAAACCTTCTTCAAATTGGAATAAATCCAAGCTATTTAAGAGATCAAAGTCAGCCTCCAAGTCCACATGAAGGTGCAGCCCTTATTCCAGCTCAGCTGGTAGGGGGCAGATTAAGATTTTTCAAAGATGTTTGGATCAATGCGGTCCAAAAATCATTGGATTCAGAATATTGTCTCTTAGGGGTACAGAATAGGATTCAGAGTAAGAACGCCTGTGAGAAGATTTTTTTCTCTCACACATTCTAGCAAACCCAGTAAAGGCTCAGGCTTTCCTGAAGTTTGTTTCAGACCTGGAGTTATCTGGGGTAATCATGCCAGTTCTGTTTCAGGAACAGGGTCTGGGGTTTTATTTAAATCTATTCATTGTCCCAAAGAAAGAAAATTAATTCAGACCAGTTTTGGATCTAAAATATTTGAATCGATATGTAAGAGTACCAACTTTCAAAATGGTGACTATAAGGTCTATTCTGCCTTTTGTTCAGCAAGGGCATTATATGCTCACAATAGACTTACAGGATGCATATCTTCATATTCCGATTCATCCAGCTCGCTATCAGTTCCTGAGATTCTTTTTTCTAGACAAGCATTACCAATTTGTTGCTCTTCCTTTTTGGCCTAGCGACATCTCTAAGAATCTTTTCAAAGGTTCTCGGTGTCCTACTCTCTGTTATCAGAGAGCGGGGTGTTGCAGTGTTTCCTTATTTGGACGATATCTTGGCACTTGCTCTGTCTTTACGTTTTGCAGAATTCCTCAGACAAAGGTAACCTTTTTAGGTTTCCAGTTAGATTCAGTGTCCATGACTTTGGGGCATATTTATCAAGGTCTGGCAGACCTGATCCGATACTGCGGATCAGGTCCGCCAGACCTCGCTGAATACAGGAGCAATATGCTCGCCGTATTCAGCATTGCACCAGCAGCTCACAAGAGCTGCTGGTGCAATGCCGCCCCCTGCAGACTCGCGGCCAATCTGCCAGCAGGGGGGTGCAATCAACCCGATCGAACTCGATCGGGTTGATTTCCGGCGATGTCTGTCCGCCTGCTCAGAGCAGGTGGACAGGTTATGGAGCAACGGTCTTTGTTACCGCTGCTTCATAACTTGTGTTTCTGGCGAGCCCTTCAAGCTCTGTACAGAGCTTGATAAATATGGGCCTTTTTCTCTAACAGACAAGAGGCGTTTGAAATTGGTTGCAGCCTGTCGAAACCTTCAGTCTCAGTCATTCCCTTCAGTAGCTTTGTGCATGGAAGTTTTAGGTCTCATGACTGCAGCATCGGACGCGATCCCCTTTGCTCATTTTCATATGAGACTTCTCCAGCTTTGTATGCTGAACCAATGGTGCAGGGATTATACAAGGATATCACAATTAATATCCTTAAATCCCAATGTTTGACTTTCTCTGACTTGGTGGTTAGATTACCATCGTATAATTCTAGGGGCCTCTTTCTTTCATCCAATCTGGACTGTGATCACAACAGATGCGAGTCTTTCAGGTTGGGGAGCTGTTTGGGGATCTCTGACAGCATAAGGGGTTTGGAAATCTCAAGAGGCGAGATTACCAATAAATATTTTGGAACTCCGTGCTATTCTCATGGCTCTTCAGTTTTGGCCTCTGTTGAAAAGAGAACAGTTCATTTGTTTTCAGACAGACAATATCACAACTGTGACATATGTCAATCATCAGGGTGGGACTCACAGTCCTAAAGCTATGAAAGAAATATCTTGGATACTTGTTTGGGTGGAATCCAGCTCCTGTCTAATTTCTGCAGTTCATATCCCAGGTGTAGACAATTGGGAAGCGGATTATCTCAGCCATCAGACTTTAAATCCGGGAGAATGGCCTCTCCACCCAGATGTGTTTTTTCAAGTTGTTCAGATGTGGGGGCTTCCAGAAATAGATCTGATGGCATCTCATCTAAGCAAGAAACTTCCCAGGTACCTGTCCAGGTTCAGGGATCCTCAGGCGGAAGCAATGGATGCGTTGACACTTCCTTGGTGTTATCAACAAGCTTATATTTTCCCACCTCTAGTTCTTCTTCCAAGAGTGATCTCCAAAATCATCATGGAGCAATCATTTGTGCTGCTTTTGGCTCGAGCATGGCCTCACAGGTTTTGGTATGCGGATCTTGTTCTGCTGTCCAGTTGCCAACCTTGGCCACTTCCATTAAGGCCAGACTTTCTATCTCAAGGTCCGTTTTTCCATCAGGATCTCAAATCATTAAATTTAAAGGTATGGAAATTGAACGCTTAGTGCTTAGTCATAGAGGTTTTTCTGACTCCGTGATTAATACTATGTTGCAGGCTCGTAAATCTGTTTCTAGAAAGATTTATTATTGAGTTTGGAAGACTTACATTTCATGGTGTTCTTCTCATAAATTCTCTTGGCATTCTTTTAGAATTCCTAGAATTTTACAGTTTCTTCAGGATGGTTTGGATAAAGGTTTGTCTGCAAGTTTCTTGAAAGGACAAATCTCTGCTCTTTCTGTTTTATTTCACAGAAAGATTGCAAAACTTCCTGATATTCATTGTTTTGTGCAGGCTTTGGTTCGTAACAAGCCTGTCATTAAATCAATATCTCCTCCTTGGAGTCTTAATTTGGTTTTGAAGGCTTTACAGGCTCCTCCATTTGAGCCTATGGGCGCCATGTACTAAGGTGTCAAAATTTTCGCACAGACCGTATCGAATTAACCCGCCGGCATTCGCACCATACAGATAGAACTTCGTTACATGAATGTACTAAAAACCAAGCCGTAAAATTTTGCGTCTAATCTGTCTCGAAGACAATCAGATTATTGATAACTTTGAAGCTTCGCCCAGCATGAAAGAACAAAGTTACTAAGCAGTCTACGGTCTAATTGGTTTAGTTCTTAACCCACGTGATTATCTAGGTGTCATAATCATCATACAAGCGGCAACGTTAAGCTGCTGACATGTATAAGAATGTGCATTTCCCAGAAATCTTAGAATATTGTTTATTTACTTTTCGGTATTTACTTTGAGAAGATGGCATGCTCCGGAGATTCAGCTACTTCCAAGAAGACTCACAACCCTAACTTCTCGCATCAACAGAATGTTGTACTTCTTGATCTAGTACTCGAATACTATGATAATATTTATGGTAGTCGAGTCAAGCAAACCCCCGGTGCCCGTAAGAAGATTATTTGGGAAAAAAATAGTGATGCGGTGAGTGCTCAAGGGACAACGAAAAAAGATATTGAATCCTGCAAAAAAAGGTTCAATGATATCAAGCGTCAAACTAAATCCAAAATTGCCAAAGAAAAGCAATATGCACGTGGTACTGGAGGTGGACAACCTTATGTCGCAGATTTGACTGACTTCGAAATAAAAGTTCTACAGAGGCTTGGCACTGAGGTCATTGAGGGCATAACTGATGACTGTGATAGCAATATTCGAGGTATTTATAAATTAATATCCAAATTAATATTTATATTGTTTAATTGTCTGCACCAAAAATGTGTCTCTTACGTTAATGTTTTTTAAAAACATTATTAACCATTTTTTAATGTGCTATTTACTCATATTATCCATTTTTCTTCCTTCTCTTTCTATCTTTATTTAAAAAGCCGGAATGAAAATCTTAGCAGTCAGCACATTTTAGGTTCATCACCATGGATAGCGGTTGCTTATTGGAGGTTGACATTTAACCACCAATAAGCAATCATAACCCAGGTTCTCCACACAAATTGGGCATGCTCCTATGCATCCTATTTATGCTTTTTAAAGAAACATAGCAAGAGAATGAATAAAAATAGATAATACGAGTAAATTAGAAAGTTGCTTAAAATTGCATGCCATATCTGAATCATGAAAGAAAAAAATTGTGATTAGTGTCCATTTAATCACACCAATGATAAATAAATTTTCATTTCAATTAGAGTTACAGCTATATGAAACCCAAAAATTTTTCACCTAGATTTAGAGTTCTGCGTTATCCGTCCAAACCAGCGTTAGGGGCTCCTAACGCTGGTTTTGGCTGCCCGCTGGTATTTAGAGTCAGTCAGGAAAGGGTCTAACGCTGACTTTCCAGCCGCGACTTTTCCATAGAATCCTATCAGCCAATCGGAATTCGAGGGACGCCATCTTGGATGACGTCCCTTAAAGGAACCTTCATTCGTCGGGAGTTCGTCGTGGAGGAAGGATGTTCCGCGTCGGCGGGATGAAGATGGAGCCGGAAGAAAGAAGATGATAGAAGACTTCAGCCGGATGATGGACCTCTTCAGCCCCCGCTTGGATGAAGACTTCAGCCGGATGATGGACCTCTTCAGCCCCTGCTTGGATGAAGACTTCAGCCGGATGATGGACCTCTTCAGCTCCCGCTTGGATGAAGACATCGCCCGGATTGGATGAAGAATTCGGCTCGGCTGAGTGAAGACGACTCAAGGTAGGAAGATCTTCAGGGGGTTAGTGTTAAGTTTATTTAAGGGGGATTTGGGTTAGAGTAGGGGTATGTGGGTGGTGGGTTGTAATGTTGGGGGGGGTATTGTATGTTTTTTTTTACAGGCAAAAGAGCAGAATTCTTTGGGGCATGCCCCACAAAAGGCCCTTTTAAGGGCTGGTAAGGTAAAAGAGCTTTACAATTTTTATTGTAGAATAGGGTAGGGCATTTTTTTATTTTGGGGGTCTTTGTTATTTTATTAGGGGGCTTAGAGTAGGTGTAATTAGCTTAAAATTGTTGTAATATTTTTATAATGTTTGTAAATTATTTTTTTATTTTCTGTAACTTAGTTCTTTTTTTATTTTTTGTACTTTAGTTAGTGTATTTATTTGTAGGTATTTGTGTTTAATTTATTTAATGATAGTGTAGTGTTAGGTTTAATTGTAACTTAGGTTAGGATTTATTTTACTGGTAATTTGGTAATTATTTTAACTAGGTAGCTATTAAATAGTTATTAACTATTTAATAGCTATTGTACCTGGTTAAAATAAATACAAAGTTGCCTGTAAAATAAATATTAATCCTAAAATAGCTACAATATAATTATTATTTATATTGTAGCTATATTAGGGTTTATTTTACAGGTAAGTATTTAGCTTTAAATAGGAATAATTTAGTTAATAAGATTTATTTTATTTCGTTAGATGAAAATTATATTTAACTTAGGGGGGTGTTAGGGTTAGGGTTAAACTTAGCTTTAGGGGTTAATAAATTTATTAGAGTAGCGGTGAGGTCCGGTCGGCAGATTAGGGGTTAATAATTGTAGGTAGGTAGCGGCGACGTTGGGGGGGGGCAGATTAGGGGGTAATAAATATAATATAGGGGTCGGCGGGGGTTAGGGGCAGCAGATTAGGGGTTCATAGGGATAACATAGGTTGCGGCGGTGTACGGAGCGGCAGATTAGGGGTTAAAATAATATGCAGGGGTCCGCGATAGCGGGGGCGGCAGATTAGGGGTTATTAACATGTTAGGGTGTTAGTGCAGACATAGGAAGTGTTTCCCGATAGGAAACAATGGGGCTGCGTTAGGAGCTGAACGCTGCTTTTTTGCAGGTGTTAGGTTTTTTTTCAGCTCAAACGGCCCCATTGTTTCCTATGGGGGAATCGTGCACGAGCACGTTTTTGAAGCTGGCCGCGTCCGTAAGCACCGCTGGTATTGAGAGTTGCAGTGGCAGTAAATTATGCTATACGCTCCCTTTTTGGAGCCTAACGCAGCCCTTCTGTGAACTCTAAATACCAGCGGTATTTAAAAGGTGCGGGGGGAAAAATACACGCGGAGCTAATGCACCCCTTTGGCCGCAGAACTCTAAATCTAGCCGTAGGTTTCCTCATTCATATATGCAATAGTATTATAAAAAATAAAAACATTAAATTCGATTATGTAATTTGATTACTTCTCTGTTTATCTTTTTCTTTAAAGGGACACTGAACCCAAATTTTTTCTTTCATGATTCAGATAGAGAATGCAAATTTAAGCAACTTTATAATTTACTCCTATTATCAATTTTTCTTCGTTCTCTTGCTTTCTTTATTTTAAAAAGAAGGCATCTAAGCTATTTTTTTGGTTCTGAACCATGGAAAGCACTTGTTTATTGGTAGGTGAATTTATCCACCAATCAGCAAGAACAACACAGTGTGTTCACCAAAAATGGTCCGGTATCAAAACTTACATTCTTGCATTTCAAATAAGCATACCAAGAGAATGAAGAAAATTTGATATTAGGAGTAAATTAGAAAGTTGCTTAACATTGCATGCTCTATCTGAATCACAAAAGAAAAAAATGTTGTTCAGTGTCCCTTTAATGTTTATCAAGGCAAGCTTATGAGGAACATAGAACATATGCTCTATCTGTGGATTGGTGTATACATTTCAATTTATATTGTCACTGGCTCACCCATGATTTCCATTTTAATCCATTATGGACTTGGTGCTTATTTTTTCAATGATACCAAGATAATTATTGAAATTCAATAATACAATGTAAAACCATAATGGAATTAATTTTAATATGAGATAGCAATCATGAGTTACACAAATTGTGTTTTATTTATTTATCTATTTTAAATTTTAAAATTCTTATGGTGTTATATTGCTGCATACTTACACATCCATTGGTGGTTTTCATGTGCCTCAATAATGTACATGCCTCAATAAAGATACATACTGGACAGATATGTAATATGTTATGTAATGTGTTAATTGAAATCTTTATTTGCTATTTCATAGGTGGTTCTGTTCGATCATCGAATTCTGCATGTGTCAATAACCCATTTACCTCTATAGGACAGGAACCACGTCCATCGACAACACATCAAATTGAAAATGTGAATATTAGACAACAACCACAACATGGACAATATATACGCTCCACAACAAATACAAGCCACAGCCTATCATCTGCTGATGCCCTTCCAGATGTAAGGAGAAGTACACCGGACACAGCGGTTGGAAGAACTCTGGTATATTGTTTGAATCCACTTATATATACACCTTTAAATATTTAAATATAAATGAAATATTAATCTTCAATATATATTTTATTTTTTCAGAGTATGTTGGATGTCTATTCCGAGCTATGGTGACAGATTCTGCACCACTTTTTGATGGTATAATTGAAGCTTTTGAACCTGCACCTGCTGAACCTATAATGCAAGAGCAGGCACCTTTGATGGAATCAGCCAATCAGAATCAAGTTCAATCCGATTGGCTGATCCAATCAGCCAATCAGATTGAGCTTGCATTCTATTGGCTGTTCCAATCAGCCAATAGAATGCGAGCTCAATCTGATTGGCTGATTGGATCAGCCAATCGGATTGAACTTGATTCTGATTGGCTGACTCCATCAGCCAATCAGAATTTTCCTACCTTAATTCCGATTGGCTGATAGAATCCTATCAGCCAATCGGAATTTGAGGGACGCCATCTTGGATGACGTCATTTAAAGGAACCGTCATTCGTCGTTCAGTCGTCGGCCAGGATGGATGTTCCGCGTCAGAGGTCTTCAGGATGCTGCCGCTCCGCTCCGGATGGATGACGATAGAAGATGCCGCTTGGATGAAGACTTCAATCGGATGGAAGACCTCTTCTGCCCCGCTTGGATGAAGACTTCTACCGGATGGAGGACCTCTTCTTGCTCCGCTTGGATGAAGAATTTGTCTCGGCTGGGTGAAGACGACTCAAGGTAGGGAGATCTTCAGGGGCTTAGTGTTAGGTTTATTTAAGGGGGGTTTGGGTTAGATTAGGGGTATGTGGGTGGTGGGTTGTAATGTTGGGGGGGGTATTGTATGTTTTTTTTTTACAGGCAAAAGAGCTGAACTTCTTGGGGCATGCCCCGCAAAGGGCCCTGTTCAGGGCTGGTAAGGTAAAAGAGCTTTGAACTTTAGTAATTTAGAATAGGGTAGGGCATTTTTTTATTTTGGGGGGCTTTGTTATTTTATTAGGGGGCTTAGAGTAGGTGTAATTAGTTTAAAATTGTTGTAATATATTTCTAATGTTTGTAAATATTTTTTTTATTTTTTGTAACTTAGTTCTTTTTTATTTTTTGTACTTTAGTTAGTTTATTTCATTGTATTTATTTGTAGATATTGTATTTAATTTATTTATTGATAGTGTAGTGTTAGGTTTAATTGTAGATAATTATAGGTATTTTATTTAATTTATTTATTGATAGTGTAGTGTTAGGTTTAATTGTAACTTAGGTTAGGATTTATTTTACAGGTAAATTTGTAATTATTTTAACTATTTTAGCTATTAAATAGTTCTTAACTATTTAATAGCTATTGTACCTGGTTAAAATAAATACAAAGTTACCTGTAAAATAAATATTAATCCTAAAATAGCTATAATATCATTATAATTTATATTGTAGCTATATTAGGATTTATTTTACAGGTAAGTATTTAGCTTTAAATAGGAATAATTTATTTAATAAGAGTTAATTTATTTTGTTAGATTAAAATTATATTTAACTTAGGGGGGTGTTAGTGTTAGGGTTAGACTTAGCTTTAGGGGTTAATACATTTATTAGAATAGCGGTGAGCTCCAGTCGGCAGATTAGGGGTTAATAATTGAAGTTAGGTGTCGGCGATGTTAGGGAGGGCAGATTAGGGGTTAATACTATTTATTATAGGGTTAGTGAGGCGGATTAGGGGTTAATAACTTTATAATAATAGCGGTGCGGTCCGCTCGGCAGATTAGGGGTTAATAAGTGTAGGCAGGTGGAGGCGACGTTGTGGGGGCAGATTAGGGGTTAATAAATATAATATAGGGGTCGGCGGTGTTAGGGGCAGCAGATTAGGGGTACATAGGGATAATGTAAGTAGCGGCGGTTTACGGAGCGGCAGATTAGGGGTTAAAAATAATATACAGGGGTCAGCAATAGCGGGGGCGGCAGAATAGGGGTTAATAAGTGTAAGGTTAGGGGTGTTTAGACTCGGGGTACATGTTAGAGTGTTAGGTGCAGACGTAGGAAGTGTTTCCCCATAGCAAACAATGGGGCTGCGTTAGGAGCTGAACGCGGCTTTTTTGCAGGTGTTGTTTCCTATGGGGGAATCGTGCACAAGCACGTTTTTGAGGCTGGCCGCGTCCGTAAGCAACTCTGGTATCGAGAGTTGAAGTTGCGTTAAATATGCTATACGCTCCTTTTTTGGAGCCTAACGCAGCCATTCTGTGGACTCTCAATACCAGAGTTATTTTAAAGGTGCGGCCAGAAAAAAGCCAGCGTTAGATACACGGGTCGTTACCGACAAAACTCTAAATCTAGCCGTATGTATTTTGTGACTTGAAATATTTTTAAGGTTTTGAAATAATGTGACACAAAGACAAATCATATTGAACAAAGTTAACATTTATTACAAAACTTTGAAAAATTAAGAAACAAAAAAGCATTTGAAAGAAAAAAAAAATGAGGGTCCTCCTAGCCATGTATTCTTTGGACATTAAACTACTTTCTTGGAAAGTTTTGTTTCTTTTGGCCATCTTTTCTGCTAGAAGAGTTTCTGAATTATCCGCTCTCTCTTGTGATTCTCCTTTTCTGATTTTTCATCAGGATAAGGCAGTTTTGCAGACTTCATTTAAATTTTTACCTAAGCTTTTGAAATCGAACAACATTAATAGAGAAACTGAGGCCTATTTATCAAATGTCTGTCAAGCCTGATCGGACAGTGGGGATCAGGTCTAACAGACATCTCTGAATGCGGAGAGCAATACGCTCTACGTATTCAGCATTGCACCAGCAGCTCACAAGAGCTGCTGGTGCAACGCCGCCCCCTGCAGACTCGCGGCCAATTGGCCACCAGTAGGGAGGTGTCAATCAACCCGATCGTACTTGATCGGGTTGAATTGTGGTGATTCCTTTCTGCATCATCAGAGCAGGCAGTCAGGGTTATGGAGCAGCGGTCTTTAGAACGCTGTTCCATAACTTGTGTTTCTGGCAAGTCTGAAGACTCGCCAGAAACACGAGCCCTCAAGCTCCATCTGAAGCTTAATAAATGGGCCACATTGTTGTTCCTTCCTTGTGTCCTAATCCTAAGAATTCTTTGGAGAGATCTAAACATTCTTTGAATGTGGTGAGAGCTCTAAAATATTATGTTGAAGCTACTAAAGATTTCAGGAAGACTTCTAGTCTATTTGTTATCTTTTCTGGTTCTAGGAAAAGTCAGAAGTTTTCTGCCGTTTCTTTGGTTTCGTGGTTAAAACTTTTGATTCATCAAGCCTATTTGGAGTTGGGTCAAGCCCCGCCTCAGAGAATTACAGCTCATTCTACTAGATCAGTTTCCTCTTCCTGGGCTTTTAAGAATGAAGCTTCTGTTGATCAGATTTGCAAAGCTGCTACTTGGTCTTCTTTGCATACATTTACTAAATTCTACCGTTTTGATGTATTTGCTTCTTCGGAAGCAGTTTTTGGTAGAAAAGTTCTTCAGGCAGCTGTTTCAGTTTGATTCTTCTGCTTTTGATTTAAGTTTTTTCCTTTTATTTATGAGAATAAACTTATATTTTGGGTTGTGGATTATTGTTTTCTGCAGAAAATGGCTGTTTTTATTTTTATCCCTCCCTCTCTAGTGCGTGGAGTTCCACATCTTGGGTATTGCTATCCCATACATCACTAGCTCATGGACTCTTGCCAATTACATGAAAGGAAATATAATTTATATAAGAACTTACCTGATAAATTCATTTCTTTCATATTGGCAAGAGTCTATGAGGCCTACCCTTTTTTTATGGTGGTTATGATTTTTTTGTATAAAGCACAATTATTTCCAAATTCCTTTGTTGATGCTTTATTACTCCTTTCTTTATCACCCCACTTCTTGGCTATTCGTTAAACTGAATTGTGGGTTTGGTGAGGGGTGTATTTATAGGCATTTTGAGGTTTGGGAAACTTTGCCCCTCCTGGTAGGATTGTATATCCCATACGTCACTAGCTCATGGACTCTTGCCAATATGAAAGAAATTAATTTATCAGGTAAGTTCTTTCATAAATTATGTTTTTTTGTACTCATCAGGTTGTGCTCATTATGAGTTGAAAGTAAACTATTTTCACTCTTGTGCTAACCCAACAAATGCAAAAAGCTGAAGTTAGAATATTGCATGCGCATTTTCCTATTTCCCTATAGAAGTCAATAGAGAAAAAAAAACAGAAAAAAAAAAACAAAAAAACACCCCACTCTCGTGCAAACCCGATCACATATTCTCAATTGTGTTAACTCAATATAAAAACATGAATATTTCACTTTCCAATGTTCTTCACATAGTAGAATATTTTCTATTTATTCATAAATTCATATTTCTATCTGATGGTATTTTGGTACAATATATATATATATGGTATATATACTGTAAAACTTCCAGAGAAGAATAAGCACAGTCTTACAAATGTTTCAACCACCAGGGTGCACTTCCATATTAAGATAAACATTCCATTCCAAGAAAAGGCACTCACTGGTCTTATATCATAAAACGTAGCATTTATTGCATCAATGTAAAAAGGATATAACGTTTCTGTGTGCTCCAAACACCTTTTTTAAATGTCAAAATTCGGCTCAACAATATGAACATAAAAACAATATACCCCAAACACCTTTACCCGCCTTATATACCTTAAAATACTCTATCAACTGAACTGTAGCATCCCACTCCAGTGACGTCATCACGCACCAACTCCGGTGTGACGCGTCACAACTGGTGGGCGTGTATCGGGTCATCACGGTAACAAAGTGCCGTGAGTGACCCGATCGTATAATATGAAGCGGTAAGGCAGTGTCGCATAATCCTCAGTGACTACAATGGCATCCCATGCCAGGAGTTCACAAGATTAATGTGACCAATACGTTTAACGTTCCGGCCAGTACAAGTGATTATGGTTATATGGGATATCCATGAGTTATTATGTGGGACTCCTATACAAAGCTCATCATTAAATGACTCCCCATGACACACCACAACCACTGCTGAGGTCGCGAGGCTGCCCACCTGTACAAATAAATACAGTTTATACACTAGTTCTACACATAGATAAAAAAACAAGAAATAAAGAAAAGAAAATCTGTCATTTTTTAGTGCATTACACTACCTAGGGGGTTTAGAGTGTGAAATATATATGACCTGATTTTACTGGTTATAGAGGATGTAAATAGATTGGAGATGAAGATGAAATCTGAAATTGAGGCCACTAAGATGCAGAGTTACCATGTTACCCAGGAGTGGGTAACTAAACTTGATATCCTGGTTTCTAAATATAGGATTGACTTAATTGCTTTAAAAATTTAAAAAAACTGACGGTTGAGAGTGAATATAGGAATAAACGTATATATAGGTGGTTGTACGGTAAGGATGAGAACACCCAACAGAAATAGGCACAGAAATACATGCACGAGAAAAACTCTGAGCATTGTTGACAGCAGTGGGGGATTCCTCTGGGACCAACACACTTAAGCATGACACCAATGCTGCAGGGTTATCGGCCAAACTCCCGCTCGCCCCGGTAAATTTAAAAGGGTCAGACGACAGCATACCAGGTGAGGGGGATACAAATCGCAAAAAGCAACAGAAAAATAAGTAAACATCATATTTAACTTAAGAAGTAGGCCCCTTAGGGACATGGAGACCTCTGTATTGAACCGTAGACTGTCCTTCGTGCCTACCCCTAGAAATGACACATTCAACACTCTTGTCGATATACATAAGCTGCAGAGGCAGATAACGCTTAATGAACATTTCAGGGACAGTACACCTAGGACAGTTTCTGTATTCAAAAAACCATGCGCTTTTGAACCTACGAAAACACATACATCCATAAAAAGCTTCACACAAATGCTATGTCATGACATCAAGCATATTCAACCCTATGTAACTTACCCTAACTTAAGTAAGGATGAGCAATTGGCCATTAAGAGTTTAAGTGAAGACAATAGTATTATCATTCGTCCAGCAAGCAAAGGGGGATCTATTGTCATACAAGATAACTCCAACTATAGGAAAGAGGCCTTAAGACAACTAGCTGACACCACAGTATATATTAAGAGGAAATCCAACAGGTTTAAAAAAGAGCATTGATGGATATCTTAAAAGGGGTTTTGAATCAGGTATATTAACTGAACAAGAGTTAGCATTTTTAAAAACAGATAACTCTAAGACACTGGTACTATATTTATTGCCTAAGGTACATAAGCCCCTTTTTGATCCCCCTGGTAGACGAATTGAGTCGGCCAGAGACTCCTTACTTTCCAGCCTAGCAATGTACATCAATTTCTTTCTACAGCCAGTGCCTAAGGGAACACCTGCATACCTACAGTATTCAACAAATTGAATCAGTATATTGAAGAATTAAAAAAAATTGCAAACTGGTGATATCCTGGTGACCTTAGATGTAGACAGCCAATAGACCTCCATCCCTCATGAGAGGTGTGTCAGGGCTGTCAGGTCCATGGTGACCAGGAATCCATTGTACTCAGGACCCCCTATTGAATTTCTCTGCAAGTTGTTAACAATTTGTTTGGAGAATAACTTTTTCAAATTTGAGGTAGATTTTATTTACAGATCTCTGGGATAGCCATGGGTTCTAATATGGCACCCACTTATGCAAATCTTTACATGGCATGGTATGAACAAGAGGCCGCACAGCCATTTACGCACCCCCACATCAGGTACTACACACGGTACATTGATGATGTGTTTCTGGTGTGGGGTGGCAATGCTGATGAGCTGGTTGAGTGGGTATCATGTTTGAATGCCATGGACTGTCCCATAAGATTTAAGTTAGAATACAGTGATTCTGTGATACATATTTTGGACCTCAATGTTTATAAAATTTATGTCTGTGATGGTTGCCATTTTGGAACATCTTTATATACGAAACCTATGGATCGTAACTCCTTATTGAAGGTCATGAGCTTCCATCCCAGGCATAAAAAATGAGGATCACCAACTCGCAACTAACAATATTAATCTGTAATAACAGTGAGGTACCCACTATGATGGCACAGCTTGCAGATATGGTAGATAAATTGGTGACCGGAGGCTATGAGAGAGAGTTGATTCACAACATTAAGGAACGGTTATTGAGTACCCCCATAGAAAGGGAGCTGAAGAAGAAAGCTAATCCCAGTGTGGAAACTCAACAGTTGAATTTTAAAACCACCTAAGCCCCCATACTTGGTGTTTTAACCAAATCAGTACAGCAAAACTGGTCTCTATTGGAGTCAGACCCAATCTTTCCATTCCAATGGATGAGACCACCAAGAATGGTGTACCAGAGAGCTGGAAATTTGAGGGATTTAGTGGTGAAGACGGACCCCATCCAGTGCTACCAAAAAGGCACTTGGCTGAAGACCTCCAAGAAGGGTTGCTTCACGTGTGGGAGTTGCATAATGTGTAACAGCATGTTGAGGGGCCAATCGTTCCAACACCCACATAGCAACAAGCAATACACAATTCGCCACAGGCTGACATGCACAAGTACGCATGTTGTGTATATGCTCATTTGGCCGTGCTCTTTGGTATACATTGGGAAGACGGTCACGTCCTTCAGGGACAGCATGGCAAATACTTGGTGTGCCATCTGGGAGGCTTTAGATAAGGGCGACTCGAAACACCAAGTGGCACACCACTTTGCACTGGCTAGAAGTGGTAATAGGGCGAAAAGGCTACTCCAATTAGAGAACAAGTTGATACACATGTTGGGCACACTGGTACTGAGGGGACTTAATAGCTTTCTGGACTTTTGGCCATTTTAGACTAAATAAACAGCACTGGGTTGGTAAGATCAACGCTTGGATAAGAAAGAAAGAAGCAACAACCTGTTAAGTTCCACATGAATGTTAGTTCTAGTGGGTATTATTATTATCAGGTATTTGTAGAGCGCCAACAGATTCCGCAGCGCTGTAAACATAGTCGGTATACAGGATAGATTTTGAAGGGATCAAGTAAGTAGAGGGCCCTGCCGAGAGGTTCACTCTTGTAGTCGGCTCTTATGAAGCGATCTGTAAACAGCTGGGCCCATAGGCTTACATTCTAAGGGGTACAAGGGGAAAAGGAAAGGTTAGTGTTAGTTGTATGCATCCCTGAATAGTAGAGTTTTTAGGGAGTGCTTGAAGCAGTTAAAACTAGGGGAGAGTCTTATGGAGCGAGGCAGGAAATTCCACAAGATGGGGGCCAGTCCTGTAAATGGGAGTGTGATGGAGAAGTCCTGTAAACAGGAATGTGAGGAAGTAACAAGAGAGGAGGAGAGGAGGAGATCCTGAGCTGATCGAAGGGGATGGGAGGGAGAGTATCTAGAGACAAGTTCTGAGATGTAGGGGGGAGCAGTGCAGTTGAGAGCTTTATATGTCAGAGTGAGGATTTTATGTTTAATTCTAGAGGCAAGAGGAAGCCAGTGAAGGGATTGGCAGAGAGGTGCAGCAGATGACGAGTGACCAGTAAGGAAGATGAGCCTGGCAGAGGCATTCATAATGGATTGTAAAGGAGCTATGCGGCAGCTAGGTAGACCAGAGAAGACGGAGTTGCAGTAGTCGAGGCGGGAAAGGATGAGAGAGTGGATTAAAATCTTAGTTGTATCTTGTGTAAGGAAATGTCTAATTTTAGCAATGTTTTTAAGGTGGAAGTGGCAGGCTTTAGCCAAGGACTGAATGTGAGGAGTGAAGGAAAGATCTGAGTCAAGTGTGACCCCAAGACATCGGGCATGCGGGGTAGGGGTAATGATGGAATTATCAAAAGTTATAGAAATTTTGGGGGTGGAGACATTGAAAGAAGGGGGAAAAATAAGGAGGAGAGATTTAGTTTAAGGTAGTGAGAGGACATCCAAGATGAGATGTGAGAAAGACAGTTAGTGACACGGGTTAGTAAGGAAGGAGGTAGGTCTGGTGCAGAGAGGTAGATTTGGGTGTCATCGGCATACAAATGGTATTGAAACCCATGGGACTTTATTAAGGAACCTAGTGATGACTTGTAGATTGAAAAGAGAAGGGGACCAAGGACAGAGCCTTGAGGTACCCCAACAGAAAGTGGTAACGGGGCAGAGGATGCTCCGTAGAAGGCTACACTAAATGTAAGCTTAGTCAGATAGGAAGAGAACCACAAGAGAGCTGTGTCACAGATGCCGAAGGATTGGAGGGTTTGGAGCAGAAGAGGGTGGTCAACAGTGTCAAAGGCTGCAGACAGGTCAAGGAGGATAAGCAGAGAGAAGTGGCCTTTGGATTTTGCTGTAAGTAGGTCATTGGTAACCTTGGCAATTGCTGTCTCTGTAGAGTGATGGTAACGAAATACAGATTGCAGTGGCTCAAGAAGAGATTTTAGTTTAAGGAAGTGGGATAGACGTGCGTAAACTAGATTTTCAAGGAGCTTTGAGGCAAGAGGGAGTAGGGAAATAGGGCGGTAGTTGGAAGGGGAGGTTGGATCGAGGGAAGGTTTTTTGGGTATAGGTGTGCCCAGTGCATGTTTTAGAGATGAGGGAAATATACCAGTGCTGAGGGAGAGGTTGAAAATGTGTGTGAGTATGGGAGTGAGTGTAGAAGAGAGGGAGGGGAGTAGCTGTTAGGGGATGGGGTCAAGGGGACAGGTAGTGAGGTGGGAGGACAGTATAAGGTCAGAAACTCCATCCTCGTTAACAGGGGCAAAAGGGCTTCATTTTTAGATATTTGGGTTTTGGGTGATTGTGAGCTTTTGAGGGGGTGCGAGATTGGAAGTATGTTGAGATCTGATTTCACTTCTGATGGAGTCAATTTTGTTGTTGAAGTGGCTAGCAAAATCTTGAGCTGAGAGAGAGGTTGTGTTAGGAGGTGGGGGTGGGCGGAGAAGAGTGTTGAACATGGAGAACAGGCGTTTAGGGTTAGAGGGAAGAGTAGAGATGAGATTAGAGAAATATTGTTGCTTATAAAGATTAAGGGCAGAATAGTAGGAGTTCAGGATGAACTTGTACAGAAGAAAGTCAGCTGAACTCCGAGATTTCCTCCAGTGTCGCTCAGCAGTACGGGAGCATCTGCGTAGGTATCGTGTCAGAGGAGTATGCCAGGGCTGAGGATGAGAGTGTGGTTTCTGAGCTAAGGTTGGAGGGGCCAGAGTGTCAATGACCGATGTAAGGGTGGAATTATACTGGCTGATAGATTGGTCAGGGCAGGAAAAGGAGGTGATGGATGAGAGGAGATATTTGAGAGAGCTAGCGAGCTGATGCAGATCTAGTGACTTAGTGCTTCTGTGAAGTTTGGTGTGAGGGGTAGAGGGAGGGGGAGTTGTAGGTAGGGAAGTGATGTTGCAAGTTAGGAGATGATGGTCAGAGAGAGGAAAAGGGGAGTTTGTTAAATTTGAAAGAGTGCATCGATAGGTGAAAGTCAGATGAAGGGAATGACCATCTTTGTGAGTGGGAGAGTCAGTCCATTGTGACAGGCCAAAAGAGGAAGTCAGTGGAAGAAGTTGTTTAGCAGAGGAGACAGTGGGATTGCCAAAAGGGATGTTAAAGTCTCCAAGAATGAGGGCAGGGGTGTCTGAGGAAAGGAAATAAGGAAGCCAGGCAGCAAAGTGATCTAAAAATTGAGTTGGGGAGCCAGGGAGGCAGTATATGACGGCAACACGTATAGAGAGGGGAGAGAATAACCGAATCATGTGTACTTCAAATGAAGAAAATGTGAGTGAAGAGAAGGGCTGTATTTGTTGGAAGACGAGAGGAAAGTAAAATACCAACACCACCTCCTTGTCTATTGCCAGACCTAGGAGTGTGGCTGAAATGGAGACCCCCATGTGACAGTGCAGCAGTGGATGCTGTGTCTGAAGCAAAGAGCCAGGTTTCTGTAAGAGCCAGAAGGTTAAGAGAGTGGGAGATAAAGAGATCATGGATAGATGTGAGCTTGTTGCAAACAGAGCGAGAGTTCCAGAGTGCACAAGTGAAGGGGGAGGTGGTTTTAGATGTAAGAGGAATGTGATTAAGGTTACCAGAGTTTAGTTTATGAAGTCTATTAAAAGGCACACAAGGATCTGAAAGGTTAGGAGGTTGTGAGGGACCAGGATTAGGGGAGATGTTGCCAGCAGCTAGTATGAGCAAGAGGGAGAGTGACATGAGATAAGAAGCAGATTTGCCGTAATGAGACTGTTTTTTGGCTGAAGTGCAGGGGGGAGAGAGAGTGTTTAGGAATAGGTAAAGTTCATGAGTACAAAAGTAAGGTGAGTATAAGAGAGATGGGCTAATGAACAGTGCAGGTGGAGAGGGAGAAGGAGTAATTGAGTAATGTAGTTTGTTATAGAGACAAGAGGTAGCAAAAAGGAAGATGAAGATATTGAGCATTATTATGAAAGTGGGAACGAAGTAAGCACATAAGACACAGTGTTACAGCAGCACTTGCAAAAGGATACAGTGAGATACATAAAACACAGTATTACAAGAGTACTTGCCTTGTGTCTTGCCCCTTGCCCAATCCTTGTTCAATTCTTGTATAATTCTTAAAAATTAGTGCCTCACTTATAAAATGTTCACTTTGAAAATGTGAACATATGCTATTGTTAAAAAGTACACTGCCCTGTAGGCAATGCACACCCCTGTGCAAAGCAAATCCCCAAACTAGTGTGAAATATATGCAGGGAGGGCAGTCAGCTGAGTCCACTAAATTTAGTTGATTGCTAATCAAAGACAGTTGGTAAGGTCAATTGGAATGTTAGATTCTGGTCAGGGTGAGATGAGTTAAGTAAACAGACAATAAAATTTGGAGGGGGTTAAAACTGTGACATAAGACAACTATAAATTTTAGAGTTACAGCAAGTATTGATAAAGATTTAGCATCACATGGCAATTAACTAGTGGGTACCCATGGGTTTCTACTTATACTCTTTTAGGCTATGAAGGAATAGTGATGTGAATTTTAAACATAAGTATTCGACAGCCACTACAATTTCTGTGTGATACACTAAAAAATTACAAATTTTCTTTTCTTTATTTGTTGCTTTTAGATCTATGTGTATTAATGTGATGATTCAAAAGATAATCAATAAGTAAAAAGTTCATATAAGGATATGTGTATTCTTGTTGAGACTTCTGTGACTCTTGTGACTCTTTGTATCCTTGGAGTTTCTCAAAGAAAAGGAGAAAGAAATATCAACATAGTGTAATTCTGTGATGATCAGAAATGTGTCAAGCTTGTGGCCAAATGCCTACTCACATGTACTAGAGCTTACGACCAAGCTCAGGGAAATGCGCACACCCACTTTATACTGATGGGTAAACAGTACTCTCACGGCAATGCAATATATAAAAGATTTATTTAAAATGCAGTAAAAAAGCGTCACAAATGCTATACAAAACACCTTACTCAGAGGTTAATAGAGCCATATATATGGATATTTGCTCATAAAAGTCAACTCCACTGCAGGATGTAAGTGGATTCAGGCAGCAGAAACTTAACCGCTGCACAGATCAACCTGACCCCAGATGGGAGTGGCTCCTCCTACCAGTGTATCAGCAAGTGTACAGACGCACAGGAGAGTAAAAGTTCTAAAAGTTCCGACGATCGTTTCGCTTAACAAGCTTTTTCAAGGAGATGAAGTGCGCATGTCCGTGTAGCCTTATATACCGGTCTTTGAATTTAGAACGGATATCCGGATTCTTCTATTGCCATTTTGGAAGAGGGCATAAATGTCCTCCAATCTGTTAGTCATCTTGTGTAGATTTGATATATACTTACAGTCATTAAGGAAAATGCTACCACATTCACAAATACATACTAATATATTGCATTACATTGTGGAGAATATACCAATTATGATATAACTATATTGCGTCTTTACAGTCATACATAATTTCCCAATTTTGCTAAATAGTACCATCTATATCTGGCTATATTTGAAACATCTTTATCGTCTATTCCTTTAACCTTTCATGGAAATAGGCCTTTTTATTCTTATTTTAATGTATGTAAACTTTTAGATGGGTACATGAGTAGAAAGTAACATTCTTACTTATTATCATGTAATAGAGGATAGATCTGGGATTTGTAATAACTGTATTATATTGTTTGGATATGCATTCTGCGCTAGTGAAACCAAGTTTACATACATTAAAATAAGAATAAAAAGGCCTATTTCCATGAAAGGTTAAAGGAATAGACGATAAAGATGTTTCAAATATAGCCAGATATAGATGGTACTATTTAGCAAAATTGGGAAATTATGTATGACTGTAAAGACGCAATATAGTTATATCATAATTGGTATATTCTCCACAATGTAATGCAATATATTAGTATGTATTTGTGAATGTGGTAGCATTTTCCTTAATGACTAAGTATATATCAAATCTACACAAGATGACTAACAGATTGGAGGACATTTATGCCCTCTTCCAAAATGGCAATAGAAGAATCCGGATATCCGTTCTAAATTCAAAGACCGGTATATAAGGCTACACGGACATGCGCACTTCATCTCCTTGAAAAAGCTTGTTAAGCGAAACGATCGTCGGAACTTTTAGAACTTTTACTCTCCTGTGCGTCTGTACACTTGCTGATACACTGGTAGGAGGAGCCACTCCCATCTGGGGTCAGGTTGATCTGTGCAGCGGTTAAGTTTCTGCTGCCTGAATCCACTTACATCCTGCAGTGGAGTTGACTTTTATGAGCAAATATCCATATATATGGCTCTATTAACCTCTGAGTAAGGTGTTTTGTATAGCATTTATGACACTTTTTTACTGCATTTTAAATAAATCTTTTATATATTGCATTGCCGCGAGAGTACTGTTTACCCATCAGTATAAAGTGGGTGTGCGCATTTCCCTGAGCTTGGTCGTACGCTCTAGTACATGTGAGTAGGCATTTGGCCACAAGCTTGACACATTTCTGATAATCATCACAGAATTACACTATGGTGCTATTTCTTTCTCCTTTTCTTTGAGAAACTCCAAGGATACAAAGAGTCACAAGAGTCACAGAAGTCTCAACAAGAATACACATATCCTAATATGAACCTTTTACTTATTGATTCTCTTTTGAATCATCACATTTATTTTCACTTTTGTTTTGGTTTGTGATGTTTGGTATATTTTTATTATCACTTGTTGTTTTGTATTATACCTTGTATTTAAGTGCTCAATTTTTAAAGTAATAAGAATACCGCTATATATTGATATAAAGGGTATATAGGTTTATGACAGCACAGATTATTTAGCAAATTGTTACTGCACGTAAGATTTCTAATACCGTTTCCTTACGGTCTCACTATTGCACTAGTTTATAATATTTTGCATTTAGTTGCTTAAGTATAAAGCAATAAGAATCTTGTTATATAATGTTATAAAATACACATATGATTTCAGTGGCATTCAATTGTTATTGCACAATTTTGTAAAAACCGACAATACGCGGTTTCACTATCACATAGATTTAATTTTATTTTTTCGTAAGAGATTCAAACAGCACCACTATTAGCAATTAAGGATATATACATATCCACACAGTGCCTCCACTCTGTTTAATTGATTGCTTAATATAGTTGTATTTAGATTATCGACTATTTTGGAAAAAAAAAAACCTTTTTTTGTACATAATGACACTATTTAATAGCAGACGCAATATGACATCGTGCGCTGACGATTTCTTTGATAATAATGATACAACAAATGAATCCCTTGAGGGTTTATTAAGCGAAGTTGAGAAATATATGACTAAGGAAACAAAATATAATTTGGAAATTGTCACCTTAGAAAAGTATTTGAAAGAACAGATTACCCCAAGGGGACTAAGAATTTTCAAAAATCCCACTTTTGGCCAAGATAATTTGATGTTTATGACAAAATGGAATCACATCTTAGAGGATTGTACAAAAAAGTTAATGGGTTTAATTATTAATGAAAGGAAGAAACTCCTAGAGGAAGTTCATGAGGAAATCAATGTACTAGAACAGAAAGTAATTCCACATATGAATAACACCAAATATGAGAACCTTTCCAATACAATAATGGAGAATATTGATTCTTTGAAAAAAGAAATTAAAAATACTAAGAGAAAGAAATACATCAGAGACTATGAGGATTATAAGGAAAGGAAGGAAAGGAATTATAAAGTTAAAAACATAAGGGCAAATATGTATAATACTAGCAATAACAAAAGCAATAACAAAAACAATAATAAGATGACTAAAAAACAAAAGGACAAAGAATATGGGTATACACATCAGAATTTAGACAAAGGCAATAGGATGCACCAAAACAGCAATAGCTCATTTGCACATAGAGAGAGGGAGCAATATTACACACATAGAAATGATGATAATTCACAGGTGGGATATAGACATACTGATTTTCAGCATGACACTAGAAATTACACATATCAACATAATAGGGGTAACTATCAAAGACCAGAGCAACAAAGAAGCGAAGATTATGATTGGCAACAACAAAGAATCCATTTAGGAAACAAAAAGCACAATATCATAATGAAACCAACACATATAATAGATTTGAGGGGCTGAATAGATGTGACTCAGGTGATGAGGAGGTTTTTTTAGAAACCGGAAAGAGAAGATACACACACACAGACTCAGACCTGTTTAACAAGAGAAGAAGGAACATGGACAGAGTAGACTATTAAAAAGAAAACTATGTAGTATCAGGAAAAATGATATCATTGAAAAGGGTAACACGAGTACCACACATAAAGGGATCTTCAATTTGTCAAGTGTGAGACTATCAGAAGCACAAACATCAGTTTTAGGAAGGGGACTAAATTTTGCCCCAAGTTATAGAATTAATAAATTTGATACATATATAGGAATACAGAAATTCATACGCAACTTGTGCATTAAAAAATATTTCGCAAATAGCCCGATTATAAGAAATAATTCCCTAGAACCAAATACATATAGACATGTAGAAATAAGTAAAAAATCTACATTTAATCCGACCCAATATAAATCAGCCCCCATGGAGACTTTTTTAGAGTTGGTCCATAGGGATATAAAAAATCTTAGAATGGACTACAAATCGAACTTAACTAGGGTAGAACAAATGGCATTAGATCAATTGAAAAACGATGATAGAATCATAATTAAGCCCGCGGATAAGGGCGGAGGCACAGTCATAATGTACAAAGTGAAGTATGATGAAGAATGCCTTAGACAACTAAATGATATCAACACCTATAAAAAACTAAGCTCTAGTCCTATATTTGCTTTTAAAAGAAGACTAGAGAAATACCTAAATGATGGGCTTAGGGAAAATATCTTAAATAAAAAGGAATATTCTTATATATACAATCCATTTCCGAAAACACCAACTTTTTATGTACTCCCGAAGATCCACACGGATTTATGTAATCCCCCAGGGAGACCAATCGTGTTGGGTGTTAATTCCCTAACCAGTAACCTTTCAGCCTATATAGACCAACACTTACAAAGCTATGTGAAAAGTACCAAATCCTATTTAAAAGACACCATAAGCATATTGAATCATCTGGAGAGCATAAAGTGGAACAAAGATTGGTGGCTAGTCACAAGTGACGTCACATCCCTGTACACTATTATAAATAAGGATCTTGGTATTACATCAGTTAAAATGATTCTGGAAAAGGATAAAACCTTGAATAGCAAGCAACTAGAATTCATTTTGGAAGGCATTAAGATCATACTGGAAACCAACTATTTCTATTTTAATAAAACATATTATTTGCAGACCAGTGGCACGGCGATGGGCACCAGATTTGCGCTCAGTTATGCCAATCTTTATATGGCCAACTGGGAAAATAATTACATCTACAATTCCCCCTGGGCGCAATATATGAATATGAATTATTAAAGTATAAGAACCACAATACACAAGGTAACAAGAGAGAAAATACTAACATAGCTAACAGATTAATTTTCCAGCACAGTACACAAAAGTAATGAGTTAAGAAATATTATTCATAGACATTGGGGCATCCTTACAAGAGATTAAGGATTAACAGAATTCCTTGGGGAAGGCCCAAATATTCTGTTTAAGAAGGTACCAAATTTAAAATTACAGTTATCACATGGAAATAACAAGAAGAATAAACAGAGTGTAATATCTGCCAAGAACTGGCTGCCCACTCTACAGGTAGGGTTTAGAAAATGTCAATTTTGCAATGTATGTCAGAGAATGAAAAAAACATCAAAGTTATGCAATAAGTTCTATTCAACAGATAATAAAAAAGTTTATGAGATAAATCAATTCATTACTTGCAATAGCAAGAATGTAGTTTATCTACTACGTTGCTCATGCAATTTAATCTATATAGGTCGCACCTCTAGGCTCTTAAAAACAAGATTAAATTAACACATTTATAATATCGAGAAGGGTTACCAAAATCACACACTGTCAGCACATTTTGATAGGGTACACAGAAGGAAGGTTAGTGATTTAGAATTCCTAGGGATAAGAAAAATTGAACAAGATTGGAGGGGTGGTGACATACAGAATCAACTAGGACGCTTAGAAATGAAATGGATACACACTATGGATACTTTTATACCTAATGGTTTAAACAAAGATTTTGAATTACATCACTTCTTGCAATATTAATTTCTATCTAAATCTCAATGATAATATCATACGACATCCTAAACTTAGGTGATATCCATTCCTATCTTAGTAAAAATAATAAATAAAAGATGTTATAACTTGGGGCAGAAATATATATAAAAAATATAATATAAAATCAATGCGGGATAGAAGCAGGTAGTAAGATGAACTATTGACTATAGATAGTCTAAATCACTAATAATTGATGTAAATAATTAATTGTAGACTATTAGATGGGTACATGAGTAGAAAGTAACATTCTTACTTATTATCATGTAATAGAGGATAGATCTGGGATTTGTAATAACTGTATTATATTGTTTGGATATGCATTCTTTGCTAGCGAAACCAAGTTTACATACATTAAAATAAGAATAAAAAGGCCTATCTCCATGAAAGGTTAAAGGAATAGACGATAAAGATGTTTCATATATAGCCAGATATAGATGGTACTATTTAGCAAAATTGGGAAATTATGTATGACTGTAAAGACCAATATAGTTATATCATAATTGGTATATTCTCCACAATGTAATGCAATATATTAGTATGTATTTGTGAATGTGGTAGCATTTTCCTTAATGACTGTAAGTATATATCAAATCTATACAAGATGACTAACAGATTGGAGGACATTTATGCCCTCTTCCAAAATGGCAATAGAAGAATCCGGATATCCGTTCTAAATTCAAAGACCGGTATATAAGGCTACACGGACATGCACACTTCATCTCCTTGAAAAAGCTTGTTAAGTGAAACGATCGTCGGAACTTTTAGAACTTTTACTCTCCTGTGCGTCTGTACACTTGCTGATACACTGGTAGGAGGAGCCACTCCCATCTGGGGTCAGGTTGATCTGTGCAGCGGTTAAGTTTCTGCTGCCTGAATCCACTTACATCCTGCAGTGGAGTTGACTTTTATGAGCAAATATCCATATATATGGCTCTATTAACCTCTGAGTAAGGTGTTTTGTATAGCATTTGTGACGCTTTTTTACTGCATTTTAAATAAATCTTTTATATATTGCATTGCCGTGAGAGTACTGTTTACCCATCAGTATAAAGTGGGTGTGCGCATTTCCCTGAGCTTGGTCGTAAGCTCTAGTACATGTGAGTAGGCATTTGGCCACAAGCTTGACACATTTCTGATAATCATCACAGAATTACACTATGTTGATATTTCTTTCTCCTTTTCTTTGAGAAACTCCAAGGATACAAAGAGTCACAAGAGTCACAGAAGTCTCAACAAGAATACACATATCCTCTTTTGAATCATCACATTTATTTTCACTTTTGTTTTGGTTTGTGATGTTTGGTATATTTTTATTAGATCTATGTGTATTACTTTGTATAGGGGTCCCACATAATAACTCACGGATATCCCATAATACCATAATCACTTGTACTGGACGGTACGTTAAACATATTGGTCACATTAATCTTGTGAACTCCTGGCATGGAATGCCATTGTAGTCACTGAGGATTATGTGACACTGCCTTACCGCTTCATATTATACTATCGGGTCACTTACGACACTTTGTTTATTTCAGAAAAAATGTATAACAGGAGCACCAGGTATAAGGATGAAACATTAAACTTTATTTGAATACAAAGGGTGTCATAACCCCTGGGTAAGAACATACAAATATAATAGTCAAACAGATGAAAAAAGGCTGACCGGTTTCGGCTGTTGCCTTACTCCTAGCCTGCTTAAAACTGTCTAGCAGTTCCCTGATTTAAAAACCATCATCTGAAATTCTATTGGTTTAGGAACTCACACCCCTATTAGTATTCCCCTCAGCTTGAATCAATCAACCCTCGTTCAATTACGGCTAAATTTTTATTACCTTTAGTTTTTAATTTTTTTAATTTTTATTATTATTATTAACCTTTTACTTCTAACCTTCTACTTGTCGCTTGTATTAAGAAAAAGGACAAAAAATCTAATTAGTATTCACTGCACACATATTTAGGATTTCAATCTTGAACCCTATCTGCTCTTATATCTGTATCGATATGTTGAAATCTATTTGTGTGAATATATTTCTAGTTGTTACTCTGTCATTTTACCAAGTCGTGCTGCAGAATGCCATTTATCACGGCAGTACCCTGATCACCATAAGGTATATTCATTATCATATTATGCTCCTACCTTATAGCGGCTCCTATTAGGTGTAATCGTCTAAACTGCCCTAAGCCATTAAGAAGACAAACGTGCTGTGCTTCAAATTTTGCACTTGATCGTTGTCTCCAGTGAACTACTGGTCTCTGTTTACATAATCCCAATTGGTCGGGTAGCGTGTGCATTAGCCAATCAAATGCAAACCTGTCAAAACACAGCACAGTGCGTAAAGACTTACCCACCGTGTCTATCAGCTGTTCAAGCCATAGTAACCTCCCACTGTTAGTGCTGTCTGCACGTTAACACAATTCAATAGGACTGTGGGCTGTGTGGTCACTCTCTGTACTGTGCATTCAATGTGCTGCACCCAAAAACATAAGCAAAAAAAGGATAAGCAAAAAAGGGGATAAGCAAAAAAGGGGGAGGGGGGCAGCTAACAAACTGGCCAATAGGCACCAATCTGAATTATGTGGGATAATTAGGATCATATTACCCTAGCTACAAAGCGATCATACGCTAAATATGCTAAGTTGGAAGAATCCAAAGATTGTGTGTACTATACTCTTACTTTAATAATTAAGTTCGCTATACATAGTCCCAAAAGAGAGATTCTCCCACTTTATCTGCTACACATCTATTATCGTTCAGGTAAATTTGGGTGCTTGCTGTCATTAGACTGGGGTGTTCTGTATTTTACCATGTATTTATTTGTGAGCTAATGGACTTGTGTGGGCTGGCGTAAAAAATGTGTTTACATATTGTGTGTATTATGCCCTAAAAAGCCCTCTGATGTAGTTGAATTAGCTGGTTTATGTTAGTCCCAAATAAATGTAAAATATTACCAAAAATTAATAAGATCGAATTCCGAGTTGAGGCCGTCTGGAACTCTCGTTTTTAAACGAAAAATCCAGAAGGCCTCTCTTTCACCCAATTTTCGGGTCCTGTCACCCCCTTATGTCTGGACTGGTACTTTCTCTATAATGGTCCAAGAAAAGAATGAATTATCTTTATTGTGTATAATAGAGAAATTATTAATAAGTGGCATTGTAAGAACCCCAGCCTTGATATCCGCTAGATGTTCTTTTATCCTAACCCTAGCTTCCCTTGTCGTGAGGCCTACATATTGGAGGGCACAATGGGTGCACAAAATCAAATACACTACAAAAGTAGACCTACAATTGAGGCATAATTTCTTCTGAAAATGTTCTCCAGTGGCCAGGGAGCTAAAGGAGTCCCCTATAGTTACTCTTTCACAGGCTTTGCAGGATAAATGGTTACACCTATAGGTACCATTTAATCTCAACCAGGAGGACCCATCTGTCTGTTCTTTAATTTTTCTCGTGGGTGCAATCATATTGCCTATTGTTCTGTTTCTTTTGTAAGTGCACCTAATGCCTTCAGTTACTGTCTCTTTAAGAGCATCATCAGCTGACAGTAGATGGTAATTATTTCTAATTATCTGGCATATCTGTGTGTACTGCTGAGAGTATTCTGTCGTGAATGTGATTTTCTTGTCTGCATTCTCTTTTGTCCCTTCTTTGTGTTTTGTATTTTTCTGTTTCAAAAGATCAACTCTGTTGACCTTAGTAACGGAATTCCTCTCTTTTGTAATAATTGACCTTGGATAACCTCTCTCAAGGAATCTAACCGACAGTTCATCAGCCTGTTTCTCATATGTACTAAGATTAGTACAGTTCCTTTTCAGGCAAATGAACTGTCCTCTTGCTACACCCCTAAACACCCTCCTTGGGGGGCAACTTGAGGCGTGCAGCAAAGAGTTCCCTGTAATCGGCTTTCAATAGGTTTCTGTAGTGATCTTCTGACCTGTTTTTCCCTTTAGTGTGATGTCCAGAAAATTAACTGTATGTTCTTGTATCTCAGAGGTAAAGCTAATGCCTACAGTGTTGTGGTTTAGTCCCTCTACAAACCTCTCTAGATCATTAAGGGAGCTTTGCTAAATGAAAAGGAGGTCGTCAATGAAACGCCTGTACCACACTATCTCCTGTCTGAACAGGTTACGTTCCCCAAAGACGTGGGAGAGCTCCCACCAACCCATAAAATGATGGCGTAGGAGGGGGCAAATTTGGCCCCCATCGCTGTCCCACGCCTCTGGAGAAAGAACTCACCCTCAAACAGGAAATAATTATGGGTCAGGAGAAATCTGGTCACCCTCAATATATAGTCTGTAAAATCCTGATCATCTGCATATTTTTTAGATAGAAAAATTCTAGAGCTTCCAGGCCCTTCTCATGGGGTATGGTGGAATGCAGGGATCTTACATCCACTGTCAGCCATTTGAAGTTACTCTGCCAAGTCATTTCAGAAAGTAAATTCAGTACATGCTTAGTATCAGACAGGTAACTCCAAAGGGTACTCACCATAGGTTGCAGAATGTCATCTAGCCATTCCGACAGGTGCTCCAAAAGGGAGCCAATTCCACTAACAATTGGTCTCCCTTGGACGTTTTCTACGGACTTGTGAATTTTAGGTAGATGATTAAACTCAGGAATGGCTGGGTTTTGCACCAGAAGATAGTCCTTTGTTTCTTGGTCAATATAACCCATCTCTACCCCATCGTCCATAAGGGAGACCAACTGCCTCTGAAATTGGCGTGTTGGATCCTGTAACAACACTTCATAATCCTGTTCTATTCTCAACTGCCTTAAAGCCTCCTGAATGAAGTCCTCCCTATCAAGGACCACAATTGCTCCGCCCTTGTCCGCTGATCTGATTACAAGATTATTGTTATTTCTTAGACTTTCTAAGGCTATTTTTTGTTTTCGTGTGACATTAGACTTTTGGCCCCTCTGTGTGACATATTGAAGTTTAACTAGATCGCTTTCAACCCGTTTCTGGAATTTCTCCAATAGAGGACCCCTGCTTTGAATGGGATAGAACAAAGATTTGTTCTTTAGTAGTGCAGTTGTCACCCGCCTACTTTCTTCCATTACTTCCTCTCCTTGGAGAGATTCCAGAACCCTTACATCACAAAGTTCTTGAAAATTCAGATCAGTAGTAAGGTGATGTTCTAGATCAAAGCTATCAACAGAACTTGGATTCTCATTAATTTCACGTTGATCCTGGGTCTTGAAAATTTTTCTCAATGTTAGATTGCAAATCATTTTATTGACGTCCAAAAGAGTCCTGAACAGATTAAAGTCTGCAGATGGAACAAATGTTAAACCTAAACTCAGCACTTCAAGTTCAGATTTATTTAGAACATAACTCGATAGGTTTAAAACATTCAATCCCTGTAGTTTACCCTCCTCTGGCCTCTCCTTTGGGGGTATCATCTCTGCTCTCTCGGTTGTTGCTGTTGTTCTGCGTTTCCTCTTCCCCCCCTTCTAGTGCTTTTGGGGGTACCTGAAAAACCTGTTCCAATTGGGATTTTTCAGTTTCTCCTATATATCTTCGTGCCCCTCCTGCCTGAGAGGGCTCCTCTCTATAGTGTGAAGAGGAGGGTACTGTTTCAAAGTCTCTGTTCTTCAGAATTGGGGGTAGTCTATTTGGTCCCTCCTTTGGTCTTACCGAGGTTTCGTGAGCCCCCAAATCCTCTCCTCCTGAGGAAGAACCTTTGTCCCAGGATTCTCCTTCACTCTCCTGGAAGTTTACACGTCTACTTCTGTTTCCTCTGGATCTGTTTCCTCCCCTTCTTCTGTTATAATAGGGGACTGATTTGTTCTGTTCCTTCCTTAGGGCAAAACGATCCCTCCTATTCCAGATGTAGACTCTATTCAAATTGTAATCTTGTAAGTCTCTTAAGTACTTTGTACTTTTTTGCTTATCCCCTTTTTTGCTTATCCTTTTTTTGCTTATGTTTTTGGGTGCAGCACATTGAATGCACAGTACAGAGAGTGACCACACAGCCCACAGTCCTATTGAATTGTGTTAACGTGCAGACAGCACTAACAGTGGGAGGTTACTATGGCTTGAACAGCTGATAGACACGGGGGGTAAGTCTTTACGCACTGTGCTGTGTTTTGACAGGTTTGCATTTGATTGGCTAATGCACATGTTACCCGACCAATTGGGATTATGTAAACAGAGACCAGTAGTTCACTGGAGACACTGATCGAGTGCAAAATTTGAAGCACAGCACATTTGTCTTCTTAATGGCTTAGAGCAGTTTAGACGATTAACCTAATAGGAGCCGCTATAAGGTAGGAGCATAATATGATAATGAATATACCTTATGGTGATCAGGGTACTGTCGTGATAAACGGCATTCTGCAGCACGACTTGGTAAAATGACAGAGTAACAACTAGAAATATATTCACACAAATAGATTTCAACATATCGATACAGATATAAGAGCAGATAGGGTTCAAGATTGAAATCCTAAATATGTGTGCAGTGAATACTAATTAGATTTTTTGTCCTTTTTCTTAATACAAGCGACAAGTAGAAGGTTAAAAGTAAAAGGTTAATAATAATAATAAAAATTAAAAAACTAAAAAACTAAAGGTAATAAAAATGTAGCCGTAATTGAACGAGGGTTGATTGATTCAAGCTCAGGGGAATACTAATAGGGGTGTGAGTCCCTAAACCAATAGAATTTCAGATGATGGTTTTTAAATCAGGGAACTGCTAGACAGTTTTAAGCAGGCTAGGAGTAAGGCAACAGCCGAAACCGGTCAGCCTTTTTTAATCTGTTTAACTATTATATTTGTATGTTCTTACCCAGGGGTTATGACACCCTTTGTATTCAAATAAAGTTGCTCCTGTTATACATTTTTTCTGAAGTTTTGCTTACTATTTGGCCAAACAGTGAGCACAGGTTATGGATATTAACTGCGGTTCGTGAACTGGGAGCAAGCTGCATTGGACTATTTACTTCCAAGGGATTTGTGTGGATTTTCATGGCCCTAAAAGTAAAATTGCCAGGCAGAAAATAAGGATACCTGGATCACATATGGAAGAGGTGCAAAACCTGGCTTAACTGTTCACATAAACACTGGACACAGCATCTGAATCTGAGGAGGTATTTTACCAAGGGACCAGACAGTGGTGAGTCAATTTGTATATATATTTGATATACGGATGTCTGGGAGTGGTTCCCTTGTGAACTAAATTGTGGGGGTTGTTTGGGGAACAGCGTCACATTTCAATATTTACAAACAGCCAAATTCATGCAGTGGCTTTTCAAAGACATATTCACAAGTTACCTCTAACAACAAATACTCTTTCTATCTTTAGTTGAAAAACAGTTCACACACCTGAATCATTCCACTTTGTTTATTACCGTGACAACCCGATACACGCCCACTAGTTGTGACGCGTTACGCCTGAGTTGGTGCGTGATGACGTCACTGGAGTGGGATGCTACAGTGCAGTTGATGCAGGATTTTAAGATATAAAAGATGGGTAAAGGTGTTTGGGGTATATTGTTTTTAGGTTTACATTATTGAGCTGAATTTTGACATTTGACAAAGTTGTGGGGAGCACACCCGAAACATTATGTCCTTTTTACATTTATACATTAAATGCTACTTTTTATGATTAAAGACCAGAGAGTGCCTTTTCTAGGAATGGAATGTATATATACTGTATATATATATATATATATATATATATAATATACATATATATATACACACATGTTTTGCATGTTAAACTTTTTCTTTGCACTTGCATGTGTAGCATAGCTAGATATTCAGTGCACCAGCATTTTAAATACTGAAGCTGCTCAGAGCACCAGTAGGGCTTGTATCATGTCATGTATGCATTTAAGAAATTGAGTTATTATCAGATGGTACAAGCACCTTAGGCTTTATTAGAAATACATGCATTTAATGTATTCAGTCTGTACCCCACAATGTCTCCCTGATACCAAATTTACATTACCAAAAAGGTTCAGGAACTAGATAATAAAATAATTCTGGGAACAAAGATCCTGATGGGCATAATTGTGGTTGTATTAGGGTGTGTGATTATTTTTGCCATCAGTTTTATCCCTAGATTCCTTCTAGCTCAGTGTTTACTTTCTGTGGGATCTGGCTGCGGCCCACGTCTGCCCCATGAACAAACATTGTCTTTCCAGCATGTGCATGTAGATGGACATTTCCCCATGTACCGCGCACCCCAAGTGCAAATGGACTATGAAATTGAAGCAGTGAGTCTGAGGGATATGGACTTCAAAAGGACAGACTGTTCTTAAATTGATAAGAGACCATCCAGAGATGCCTGTGCTGTATTCATGTTTTGATTATACTTATCCTTGATTTGCTCAGAGAGTATAGCAGGAGGGACTGTGAATGTTGGGGCTATGGCTGGACTATGCAGGTCAAAAGAATGGTGAGGGTTATAAGCAGAGTAGTTGGGTTCCTTGTGTGGGTGGACCAGTAGTCTGGGGGGGGGGGGTCTGTGGTATGGAAAGGGGCTACAAAGGAGGCTCAAAAGTATGCAACAATAAATGTATCCTAGTTATGTTATATGGCTTCCTCTATAGTTGACCATATAGCAACAAGTTTGTATTAGTTTCTTTTCAGCATTCTTATAAAAATTCTCGCTCCAATTATTGGTGCATATATCCTCTTGCTGGTATTACTATTGTATTAGATTTACATTTTATTAGTTGCTTATTATAAGTTGTGTAGTTACAAAGTGCGGCAGGGGTATTTATGGGGTATTGGTTACAATTGCTAGCCTTTACTCCTGATGTTTGCTATGCTATATATTGTAAGGAAAGCAGATAATCAGGCTCAGTATTGCTATCAAAATCTAATAGCTGATAATTGTAATCAATTAAGGCAGAGACAGACATTCCTGCTTGGTTTCCTTCACTTCAGCGAATAAAAGAAAGAGAAACTACATTACCAAACAAATGAACCAAAATAAATAATATAATTAGTATGGAAAGTTGTTTAAAAGTGCAGGTTCTATCTGAATTATGAAAAGGAAAGTTTATTTTATTTTTTCACTGTCCCTTTAATCCTATTATTCCCCTGCAAAACTATGTACACAGACTCAACCCTTAACTAAGTTTCAAAATCTCAATGAATAGAAAATTATTTGGAGTGGGATAGATCTGCACAAGGACCTAAGTGTGAGTAAGGAGGGGCAAGATGTAAAAATAAAGGGTGAAACCTATAATATCATTGTTTTCAACAAACGATACCAAAATAATTAAGTACATTTAATAAAAGGAGAACATTGGAAAGTTGTTTAAAATTGCATGCTGTACCTGAATCATTAAAGATAGCAGACAAAAAAATGTTCACACCAGATTCCAAATGACCCTTTATGCATATGGTCAAAACAAAATAAATAACCTTAGTCAGTACACATGTCTTCTGCTTAATATACTTTATCATATCTAATTCATAAATTAGTCATATAGATATAATCCATACACTTATTCTTGTGTAATAATAGAATCATAGCACAAATATATAGCTAATAACATGGGGCCGATTTATCATTGTCCGCCAGACATCGCTGAATGCCGACAGCATACGCTGTCGGCATTTAAATTGCACAAGCAGTTCTGGTGAACTGCTTGTGCAATGCTACCCCCTGCAGATTTGCGGCCGCTAGCAGGGGTGTCAATCAACCCGATCATACACGATTGGGGCGGATTGCTGTCCACTACCTCAGAGGAGGAGTATGAGTTGAGGAGCAGGGGTCTTAAGACCACTGCTTCTTAACTCCTGAAACAGATGCATTGGTGCCGATTGACTGTTTGATAAATCGGCCCCCATATCTTTATTTATAGAACTGTAATCTAGGTTTTTAAAAGGCTGCAAATGAAATCTGGTTTTGACAATTTGCATTATTTAAAAAAAAAACTAGGGCATTGATCACAATCTATCAAATGAGGCCTTTTCAGCTTTTTGTTTTTGGCCAAAAAATACACTTTTTGATTTGAAGTGATTACAACAGCATGATCTCATCTCCTTCCTGCACTCGCAAAGCTGTTTTCGGATCCCCACTAAAAGCCCTGTATTCCTTACAATGGATAAAACCCTATATTCCTACGGGGCCAAAAAGTTCTCAGCAATCGCAATCCATTTTCTCAACATCTTTTTGAGGACTTTCCAAATTCAACACCTCAAGGCAATTGGTAAGTAATTGAAAGGGCATTTTGGGCATCATTGCATGTATTTTACAAATATTTGGAAATACTCTATCATCTTGCATGTAAGCAAAAGTCTTTGGCCACAGGAGACATTGTAGAGGTCTATAACCAAACATGGTATTGATTGAAGCTTTTTTTATTCCTATTGTAGAGGTTATATGCAGTGGACATTTACATATGTAAAAGTATCTATACATTTGTATATCTGTTGAGTAAATGATATCCTGTACAGCTATGAGAATCTGCAGGAAAAGTTACTACAGGACCCCAAAAAGTATAAATGGTGTGTTTTAATCTTTATTTTAATATTAAATTCTAAGTCACACTCAAACTGTCATGCTTGTCACTAACAGTTTTTGAGGCCTATTTAACAAAGGTCTGTCGGACCTCATCTGACAGTGCGGATCAGGTCCGACAGACATCGCTGAATGTGGAGAGCAATAAGCTCTCCGTATTGAGCATTACACCAGCAGCTCTTGTGAGCTGCTGGTGCAACACCGCCCCCTGCAGACTCGCGGCCAATCAGCCGCCAGCAGGGGGTGTCAATCAACCGATCGTACTCAATCGGGTTGAATTGTGGGGATCTCTGTGTCAAATACTGTCAAAGTTCTCTTTAAAGTTGATCCCCTAAGAAAGAGGAGTAAGGAAACTTTAAGATTATAAACCCTAAGTGCAGAACATGTTAAACCCAGCACCACTAGGCAGTCTAAGTTAGAGTTTGTAGAGAAGTTCCCCAAGATTATAGAGGTGCTGTAAGTAAGCAATCTTACCAGGAACAGGTGACCAATATATGTTAAGGGAAACTGGCAATTAATATAAGATGTTGACATAAATGTACACATGAGAAGTTAAGTTCACCAATGAGTTAACGGTGTACATAAATCAGTCAACACCTATAAGGATTACAGTACAAAAAGTAACCTCTGACTAATCCGGTAGAATTCCTCCTAACAAAATTGATCTGTTTGTTATGGAATAATAGTTGCTCACAGAGAACACTTGCTGCATGAATGAGTACTTGAAACACAATCAGCGAGATTTCGACTTTTGCGGTAACAGGGGTGCGGTGCTAACGAGCAGTTTCAGCCAGTGACGTGCAGTGACGTCAGAGGCTGGTGAGGCAGTGGCTAGGATACGCCTTCATTCTTTAGATATCCTTTGTTGAAGAAATAGCAATGCACATGGGTGAGCCAATCACATGAGGTATCTATGTGCAGCCACCAATCGGCAGCTACTGAGGATATTTAGATATGATTTTCAACAAAGGACATCAAAAGAATGAAGAAAATTAGATATTAGATGTAAATTGGAAAGTTATTTAAATTTGCATATGGGTTTCATATGGGTTTCATGTCCCTTTAAATGGTGTCTTGGAAAACTGGTCAACTTAGTAAACATCTGATTTTAGTCTAAAAGGATTGTAACAGAAACTCTTGCCAGATAACACATTGCTTGCTCTGATTATGAGATCTAGAAATCCATGCCCATTAAAATATGTTTAAAACATACTTTTTACTTTAATGCTGCAAATTATGCTTATAGATTATTTCATTACATAAGGGATGAGAGTCAGAGGGGGAGGAAGAGAGACAGAGAGAGAAAGAGACCATGGGGGAGAACAACAAATAAGGAGAGAGATGGATAGATAGAGAGAGACACACACACACACAAGGGGGGGGGGGGGGGGCACTGCATTATAAAGTAATAAAACAGCAGAGCTACAGAGATTTCAGAAAATGAGTCTATAATTTAGTGTACAGAGGCAAGCTGCTAAGTTAGTGGGTGTAAAGTTTGAGTAAACCAAATACAAAAACGACCCTGCTGTAAAAGAGTAAAAAAACACTAAACCACATTCATTAAATTATCATTTTCACTAACAGAATCCCTTTCAGTAAAATCTTACTTTAATAAGATGTGGCTGAAACACTGCTCTCTGTGCCTCTTTTCCTGCTATGTAAGGATTCAGGAAGTGACAGTGGCACATTCCACTGCACTTAGAGGGGAAGAACAGAACTCTCTTTTTCACTTTAGCAAAGCTAGCAGGTTCACAAGACAGCAACAAAATATATGAAAGTTGTTTTTTTTCCGTTTTTGTTTTGTTTTATATGATTTAACATCCAGCCCCAACCCTATGTTCCACTTACTAATGCCTCTCGCTGGATTGGTTCAGCCCAAATAGGACTGCCTCAAATAAGCAGTTAATGGGCCATGCAATGATCTTAACCTCTTGCATCCAGTAGGTGGCGCAGCATGTTGTGTAATGGTGGGCAGACCTGATTGTGCCTCTCCATTGCACAACATATAGTTGTGAGAAAAAAAAATGCTGGGGGAAAAAAATTACAATTTTTTTTTAAAGCCAATAAAAAAATATACATATTTTTGCCCATATGAGAGGTGAAGCACTGCCTCACCTGCCTCTAGTGACTGCACATCACTGGTTTCAGCTCACCGCTCACCTACAGACAGCGCTGGTATTACAGGTTTTTTTCAACCCGGCTTTAGCCTCTAAAAAGTGTGCGGAGAGCAAAATTTAGCTCCACATCTCACCTCAATACCAGCGCTGCTTACGGTAGCGGTGAGCTGGCTAAATGTGCTTGTGCACGATTTCCCCATAGGAATCAATGGGGCAGAATCTGCTGAAAAAAAAACTAACACCTGCAAAAAATCAGCGTTCAGCTCCTAACGCAGCCCCATAGTAAATGTATTTCTACACCTAACACCCTAACATGAACCCCGAGTCTATACACCCCTAATCTTACACTTATTAACCCCTAATCTGCTGCCCCCGACATCGCTGACACCTGCATTATATTATTAACCCCTAATCTGCCGCTCCGGACACCGCCACCACCTACATTATACTAATGAACACCTAATCTGCTGCCCCCAACATCGCTGACACCTACATTATAATTATTAACCCCTACTCTGCCGCCCCCAATGTCGTTGCAACCTAAATACACTTATTAACCCCTAATCTGCCACCCCAACGTCGCAGCCACTATAATAAATATATTAACCCCTAAACCTAAATCTAACCCTAACTCCCCCTAACTTAAATATAATTTAAAATAATCTAAATAAAATTACTACAATTACATTAATTATTCCTATTTAAAACTAAATTCATACCTGTAAAACAAACCCTAAGATAGCTACAATATAACTAATAGTTACATGGTATCTAGCTTAGGAATTATTTTTATTTTACAGGCAACTTTATATTTATTTTAACTAGGTACAATAGTTATTAAATAGTTATTAACTATTTAATAACTACCTAGTTAAAATAAATACAAATATACCTGTAAAATAAATCCTAACCTAAATTACAATCACAACTAACACTACACTATAATTAAAATAATTTCCTAAATTAACTATAATTAACTACAATTAAATAAAATAAACTAAAGTACAAAAAAAACCCCCACTAAATTACAGAAAATAATAAAATAATTACAAGAATTTTAAACTAATTACACCTAATCATATCCCGTAATAAAATAAAAAAGCCCCCCAAAATAATAAAAATCCCTACCCTATACTAAATTACAAATAGCCCTAAAAAGGACTTTTTGCTGGGCATTGCCCCAAAAGTAATCAGCTCTTTTACCTGTAAAAAAAAAATACAATACCCCCCAACATTAAAACCCACCACCCACACACCCAACTCTACTCTAAAACCCACCCAATCCCCCCTTAATAAAACCTTACACTACCCCCTTGAAGATCACCCTACCTTGAGATGTCTTCACCAAACCGGGCAGATGTGGTCCTCCAGAGGGGCAGAAGTCTTCATCCGATCCGGGCAGAAGAGGACCTCCAGACAGGCAGAAGTCTTCATCCAGGCGGCATCTTCTGTCTTCATCCATCCCACGAGGAGCGGCTCCATCTTGAAGACATCTGACATGGAGCATCCATCCAGACCGATGGCTACCCGACAAATGACGGTTCCTTTAAATGACGTCATCCAAGATGGCATCCCTTGAATTCCGATTGGCTGATAGGATTCTATCAGCCAATCAGAATTAAGGTAGGAAAAATCCTATTGGCTGATGCAATCAGCCAATAGGATTGAGCTTGCATTCTATTGGCTGATTGGAACAGTCAATAGAATGCAAGCTCAATCCTATTGGATGGTTGGATCAGCCAATAGGATTTTTCGTACCTTAATTTTTAGCACTTTGTAGCACTTTAGTTAAGAGTTTTATGTTATGGCGTTAGCCCATAAAACTCTTAACTACTGACTTTTAAATGCATTAGGAGTCTTGACAGGAGAGGGTCTACCGCTCACTTCTTCCAAGACTCGTAATACCGGCGTTAGGAAAATCCCATTGAAAAAATAGGATTCGCAATTGACGTAAGGGGATTTGCGGTATGCTCGAGTTGCGGAAGAAAAGTGAGCGGTACACCTGTACCTGCCAGACTCGTAATACCAGCGGGCATTTAAAAGCAGTGTTGGGACCTCTTAACGCTGCTTTTTAAGGCTAACGCAAGACTCGTAATCTAGCAGAATGTCCTTGGAGAACGAGTTAATTATCACGTCAATACTCTAGAGAGATAAGCAAATAAGTCACAGTTGAAGTAGTATATGTAGAATGACAACGGTAAGTAGAACTAGGTTTGAGAGTTACTTAAAGAATGTCAGTTGTAGAAATGAAGACAATGTCTCTAGTAACGGCTGAAAGGTTTTGCAGCTCTGATTGTAGCAGCTCACTGAGTGAAACGAAGATGGCGTGTACCGTCACCGCAAGGGGCAAAACAAGGCTCAGGGGGATTGCCCACAAACAACTGATCTGTCAGGAGCCAGAGAAATTCACGCTTTGAGATTGTAGTAGGCTGGAAACTCCTAGGTACGTTTAGAATTACCAAGCAATGAGGTATCCAAGATGGCATCCCTTAGATTCCGATTGGCTGATAGAATTCTATCAGCCAATCGGAATTAAGGTAGAAAACATCCTATTGGCTGATGCAATCAGCCAATAGTATTGAAGTTCAATCCTATTGGCTGGTCCAATCAGCCAATAGGATTGTGCTTGCATTCTATTGGCTGATTGGAACAGCCAATAGAATGCAAGCTCAATCCAAATCGGAATCTAAGGGACGT